>NW_006409002.1:124341-140551 GCF_000296735.1 Chrysochloris asiatica | reverse complement strand
ATTGATGTGCAACCCATACTGATGGTTGTGGTCTTTGATCTTCGTCAGTAACTATCTTAAGTCCTCTTCACTTTCATCAAGCAAGTTTGTATTATCTGCATATTACAGGTTATTAATGAGTCTTCCTCTAATCCTGATACCCTGTTCTTCTTCATATAATCCAGCTTCTTGAATTATGTGCTTACATATAGATTGAATACGTATAGTTAAAAGATACAATCCTGATGCATACTTTTCCTTATTTTAAACCATTGATTATCCCCTTGTTCTATTCTCTTGGTCTATGTACAAGTCCCTCATGAGCACACTGATGTCTTCTTGAATACCCATTCTTCATGACGTTGTCCATAGTTTTCCATGGTCCACACAGTCAAAAGCCTTTGCAAAGTTGATAAAGCATGAGTAAACATCTTTCTTGTAGTCTCATGATGATCCAGGTGATGTTAGCAATGGATGTCCTCTTGAATCTAACTTGAATTTCTGGCAGTTCTCTGTTGATATAGTGTTGCAACCATTTTTACTTGCATGTGATATTAGTGATATTGATAAATGATTTTTGCATTCTTTTTGGTCACCTCGCTATGAAATGGTCATTAGATATCTTCCAATTCATTGACCAGGTAGCTAGCTGCCTTCCAAATTTCTTGGGATAGATGAGTGAACATTTCTAGTGGTGCATCTGTTTGTTGAAACATTTCAATGAGTATTTTGTCAGCTCCTGGAGCCTCGTTTTTTCACCAATGCCTTTCGTGTGGTTTTGGCTTCTTCCTTCACTACCACTGGTTCTTGATTATATGCTACTTCTTGAAAAGGTTGAACATCAAACATTTCTTTTTGGCACAGTGGCTCTTTGTATTCCTTCTATCTTCTTTTGATACTTTTTATATCATTCAATATTTTCTCATAGAATCCTGCACTATTGTAAGCTCAGCTTGAATTTTTTCTTCAGTTCTTTCAGCTTGCAAAATGTCAGCATGCCTTTCCCTTTTGGTTTTCTAACTACAAGGCTTTGAACATTCCATGATAATACTTGACTTTGTCTTGTTGAACTGCTCTTTGAAATTTTCCGTTCAGCTCTTATATTTCCTCAATTGTTCCATTCACTTTAACTTCTGTATGCTAGATAGCAAGTTTCAGAGTCTCTTCTGACATTCATTTTTGTTTTATCTTCTTTCTTGTCTGTTTAATGACCTTTTCCTTCCTTTATGATGTTCTTGATGTGATCCCATATTTCTTCAGGTCTTCAGTAATTAACCTCTGATGCATCAAATCAGTTCTTGAGATAGTCTCAAAATTTAGGTGGGATGTATTCAGGATCATATTTTGGCTTTTGTGTCTCTACTTTCATTTTCTTCAGCTTCATCATGAATTTGCATATGAGCAATTGGTGGTCTGCCCCACAGTAGGCTCTTGGACTTGTTTTTTGTTGATGATATTGAGTTTTTTCCTACTGTCTCTTCCCACAGATGTCATCAACTTGATTCTTGTATATTTCATTTGGTGAGATCCATGTGTATAGTCACCTTATATGTTGTTTTAAAAAGGTAATTGCCACCAATAAATTATTGGTCTTGCACAATTCTTATTATGCAATCTCTAGCATCATTTCCCTCGACAAAGGCCAAATGTTCCAATGATTGATCCTTTCTCTTTGTTTCCAACCTTCATATTCCAATCAGCAGTAATTATCAATACATCTTGACTGAATGTTCCACAAATTTTAAACTGAAAGGATTGGTTGTTGTTAAGTTTTGTCCAGTCTGTTCTGACTCATAGTGACCCTGTATCAGGTTTCTGAGGCTATCGAAATTTGCAGGAAGAGGAAGCCTCAATATCACAGGTTTTAGTGGTTGGTACCTAAATTTGAATAATAGTGGTATTAATACATACTTTATGCTAGATCTTGAAGTGCTCTATTTGACAATAAAATACACCACCATTCATCTTTAATGAGTCATTCCCAGCACAGTGAACTATAAGGCTGTCTCATTCAAAATGGCCAATACCAGTCCATTTTAGCTCACTAATGCCTAGGGTATAGATTTTTACGCATTACATTTCATTTTTGACAACTTCTAATTTTCCTAGATTCATATTCCATACATTCCATGTTCTGATTATTAATGGATGCTGGCAGATGTTCTCCAAATTTTGAATTGTGTTCCATCAGCAAACGAAGGTCCTGAAATCTTTACTCCATTCAAGTTATTATTGTTGAGTCTGCTTTGAGGAGGCAGCTCTTCCACAGTTGTTTTATGAATGCCTTCTAACCTGAGGGGCTCATCTTTTGCCATCATATCTGGCAATATTTGTTGCTATTCATATCATTTTCTGGCACTATTTATTTGCCAGTGTTCTGCTAGTACTCATAAGGTTTTCAGTAACTAAACATTAAAAAGTAGCTAGCCTGTTCTTCTTCCTAGACAGTCTTAGTCTGGAAGTTTTACTGAAACTTGACCTTCATGGTGGTATTTAAAATACAGGTGGTATAGTCTCTAGCATCACAGCAACATGCAAGCCACCACAGTTTGCCAAACTGACAGATGTGTGTTGGTACATTTGCTTAAGCAAAGCATTTTTAGATCAATGTTCTAGTCATGTGAATTCCAAAGTACCAATCTTGATGAATTTTCTCCAAGAACACAGAATGTTCATGGGGGCTAATTAGGAAGATTGAAAGCCGCCTATGTCAGAAAACGTCCAGGAACATTTCATTGAGGAAAGTTTTATCATCATTACAATGTACTTATTCAGTTTTCAAGGCTGGTGAGAGATGTCCTATTGGGAAACCTTACCCTATTCCACCCTACAACTTTGATCTTTCCCTTCAGACTTGTTTTTGTTTCTAACACTCAAAGAACATTTAAATGTAATACAATATGAGTCCCTCAAGGATGGCAAAACTGTCATTTTGATGTGGTTGTAAATTGAAGAGCACAGAATTCTTCTGGGAAGACTAAGAAAGATGTATATAGGACTGAATGGGAGGATATGTTAATATACAATGGCTTCACATTTTAATAGTTCTTAAATAAAGGATTCTATGATTTTATAACAATACTTTTGACTTATCCTCATATTTTCTATTCATCTGTGTAATTTACACAACACAGAAAAAATTTCATGTATAGTTTTTTATTGGATCCTCTCAGAAATCTTATGATGGAATCATTTCCATCTCCAGGTAGATTAAAAAGTAGCTCTCAGGAATGCCTAGTGGTATTCCAAAGTCATATACACAGCTTCATCCTTCCCTGTAGCCCGCAGAGTGCCATCAAAGAATTGTATGCCATGAGGTGACATGGCCAAGTTTGTAATTTACGTAGATTGCTCTGGAAGAAATGTGAAATGGTAGCTCTTGAGGTAAGGTACTAGAGACAGTGATATCTGGACTCCTGCTTTTTTTTCATAGACTTCTTCTACCCATGTATCAGGAAGCTGTTGGCTATAATTGCACCATGAAATAACAAACCAACTACTTTGTAGGATCATTGCTTCTCTCTATCTGGTCTCAGCTTGCTGTCACTTTTCTTGATCTATAGTAGCTTTCTAACTGGTCTCTCATCTTCTAGTCTTTCTTTTTCAAGTCTCAACACAGCAGTCAATGAGACTTTTTAAAAACGTAAGACTGGATTATATCCTTGATCTGATCCAAACCTATTTGTAGCTCCTGCTTCAGAGTAAAACTCAAATGATATAGACTGTTTTCACATGACAGAGACTCCTTCCTCCTTCCGGCCATTTTTTATTTTACTTGTTCACTGCCCTCATCCTTGTACTTCTTTGACCTTCCAGCCAAGCTCCCACTGTAGAATCTTTGACCTGGCTGTTTGTTCTAATTGGAATAGTCTGAATATCTACCCTTCGTCCTCACATCTCTAATGAGAAGTGAGCACATTACTTATAATAACAGCCTAGTGCCTCTCCAGCTTCTAATTTTCCTTGCTCTGCTTTACTTATTCTTGTTTCTTTCATACTAACCACCTTCTAATAAGGTATGCAATTTGCCTAGTTTACGTTTTGTTACTATCTGTCCCTCCCCACTGTACTATGAGTTCCATGGGGTCATTATCTGCTTGTTGCACATTATCTTCTTGGCACATTACAAACATCTAGAAAAGCGCAGAGCATGAAGTGCATGCTCAATAATTATTTGCTGACGGAATGAATGAATTGAATATTGATGGAAAGGAAGAGGCAGCCTTCTGAGATAACTAGACACATGTTCTAACACCTACATCAACATGTAGGATGGATTTTAAAATATGATGCTTGAAATAATTCTTCTCCTTTTTAGCTAACCCTAAAACTGGAGAGATTGACACAACAGAAGAAACAGTGGACTCAAACATAGCGACATCTGTGATAGGCGTTAGATACTGCAAGACTCTTCTGTTGTGTTTAGTTCTGTTGTGCGTAGGGTTGCTATGAGTTGGAACTTGACAGCAACTAACAACAGCAACAAATCTGGAGGAGAACTTTTAAAGTATCCAAAAAGCCATTAGGTCCTTGTTCAAGCAATTTGGGCCCCTTTGGTTGGTAGTTTGGGGAGTGTTTCTCTCTATATATTTTGGGGATTCATTTTCTACATGAGGAAGGAAGCAGGGCAGTTGCAACTTCTTCAATTGACATTGATCCTCACTATTCTGTTATTGATACAATTGGTAATAAAAGTGTTGTAAATACAAAGGAAAAAGAGTGATGATGTGTCCATTAGAGAAACTAGTATTCTAAATTACCATCAAATCAATGTTGCAAAAACATTTACACGATTAATCTTTACCACCTGAAGCCTTCTTTTTTAGGTTATTTCCTTCAATTGTTATGTTGTTGTTATTATTAAGTGCCATCCAGTCAGTTCTAACCCATAGTGACTGTGTGTAGGATTTCTGAGGAGTGGCGGGTGAGCTTGAACCGTTGACCTTGCATTTCAAACTGATCTTGCAGTCCAACACTTTAACCCACAACACCACACCAGGTCTCCTCATTTGTTATGGTGGTGGTGGTGGTTATGTGCTGTGGAGTTGATTCTGATTCATAGCAACCCTGTATAGAATTTCTGGCTATAAATCTTTATGGGAGCAGAAAGGCTCATCCTTCTCCCATGGAACAGCTGGTAGTTTTGAACTACAGACCTTTAAGTCAGCAGCCTGACTTGTAACCACTATGCTTAGAGTAAATGATAAATAAAATTTAAAAAATATCATTAGAGTGATTTAGTCACTACAGATCCAAAATGAAAACATCAATTTACTTATCTTACAGCTGAAGTGAGCATTAACAGTTGAGCATGAAATTTGATTAATAAGAAAACATCTCAAATTAATGTAATACATAGATATAATAATTTTTGTTTCAAAATATTTCAAATGAATTATTTTTACTAAATGCTGTCTTAGTTGTCTGGTACTGTTTGAATAGACCTACCACAAATGTATGGTTTTAATAAACAAGAATGTATTTTCTCACAGTTTAGGAGACTCGAAGTTCAAATTCTGGGTACCAGCTCTACAGAAGGGCTTTTTTTCTGTTAGTCCTGTCTAGCATGTCTTTGTCTCTTTTCAGTTTCTAATCCTAGGTTTCTTGGCAATCATGGGGCCTGTATCTTCCTGTATCTGTATTTATTTGATTAATCTGATCTTTATATTTCAAAAGAGATTGAGTTAATACACACTCTATATTAATACTGGACTCCTGGTGTGGTGCTGTAGGATAAGCACTCAACTGCAAGATCAGTTTGAATTGCAAGGCTGGCGGTTTAAGCACACCAACCCCAACATGGAAACAGGTTCACAGTAAGTCCAAAACAACTGGACAACATTTAACAACATATTAATACTGCCTCATTAATGAAACAAAGAAAACGCATTCCAAATCGGATTATAACCAGAGGTATAGGGATTTGGATTTACAACACATATTTTGGGAGATACAGTTCAATACATAACATTCCACCCAAATTTTGATGGCCTTACCACATGCAAAATACGTTTACCCAAAAGTCTTAAAATCAGCTCCATTCAAAAGCTAAATTTCTGCATTATTTAAATAAAATATGGATGAGTCTTTAGGTACATTCCATTTTATGGAAAAAGTCCTCTATCTGTGAACCTGTGAAATAGTGGGTTATTTAGAATATGAATTATCTGCTTCCGAAGTATTGAGGTGAAACAGGTACAATGTAGACATTTCTATTACAAATGGGAAAAATTGGTGGGAAAGAAGTTATAACAGTCTCCAAGCAAGTTCGAAACATAGCAGGGAAACAATAACTCTTAAGGCTTACAAATAAACCCCTGATCTTCATCTTGACAAGGGCCTGCGTGCTGGCATGCCTTTCAGATTCTGAGTAGAAATCCCTTGGAACTTTGGGCTTCAGTCTTGCATTTCATGACCACTAAGATGATGAATCTGCTTCCTTAGCTTTGGGTTAGCCTCATTCTCCTGGTCTGTTTATAGAGTGGTGACCCCACCACTTCAGTCCTGGGAGGCTTTATTCACCTCTCTCTTTGGCATAGTAGCTCTGCCCCCTCAGCTTTGGACAGTGGCCCCTCTCTCTTGGTTGACCTGAAACAGAAGTCCCACAGTCTGGAACCAACTTGGTGGAGAGCTGATTCTTTGAAACCTAGTAGACTGCATCTACCCTTTGGAACCTAGAGGACAGTGGATTGTGGCTCTACCCTTTAGCACCAAGGCAGCCCTTCTTCCCACACTATTTCCTATAGTTGTGCTGATCTTTGAACTGCTCCAGGGATGGCCCTTCTGTTTTCTTGGAGGTCAATAGATGATCAGAACCAGATTGCTCCCTTGGCCCATTTCCTGCTTATAGAAGGCAGGAATCACTTCCTTTTTTTTTTTTTTTAACTATCGCTTTGCATTTCACTTTCAACTGAAGGGAGTTTTTGCTTTAGTGGTCCAATTACTCCATCATTCACAGTCTTATTCTCCTTGACAAAATATTGAATCCCCAAGCACTTTGTGAAAGTTTTATGACAATGCTATTAGTTTGTAAAGCAGAATTTTCCAAATCTGGCTTAGCAATCTTAGCCAAATATCTAAGTTCATTGCTTATAATTTCTACCTTTGATCAAACATTTGAATATAACTCAGAGAAATTATCTGCCACTGTATAAAAATCATCACCTTCCCTCCAATGCCCAATCCAGTGTTCATGACTTCCTTTTAGAATCTCACGTGGAGCATATTCAATGATAGGAACTCTCATCACAACTTAGTTCTTTTTGAACTCTCATCAGAATGACCTTAATGTCCCTATTTCTACAAACAATCTCTTCAAAGTAGGCCTTATTAGGAAGCACATCAAGATTCCTCCAGTTTCTACACATTACCTACACAAACCACTTCCGCCCTTTCATGTCTTGGTTGCCTCTTACAACAGCACCCCACTCCTAGGCGCTAAATTCTGTCTTAGTTATCTAGTGCTAGCACTGGACCGCAAGGTCAGTTTGAATTACAAGGTTGGCGGTTCACATTCACCAGCCACTCCTTGTGACCCTATAGAGGGTCACTACGAGTCAGAACTGACTCAACAGCACTTAACAACAACAACCCTGTATGTCATTTCTGAGGCTGTGAATCTTTGTGGGAGCAGAAAACTTCATCTTTCTCCTGTGAAACAACTTTTAAGCGCCAACTGCTGACCTTGAGGCTTGCGGTCCTGAAGTCCAAATTCAGGGTGTCTGTCCTTGGACAAGACTCTCTCTGTGTTTCTGTACTGAAGGAAAGCCCATGTATCGTTTCAGCTTCTATTCTAGAGTTTTGGGTGATCATGTGACATATGGAGCCCTGGTGTGGCTCTGTGGGTTCATGCATCAGACTGCAAAATCATTTGAATTGCAAGGTTCGTGGTTCAAGCTCAACAGCTGTTCCTTGGAAACCCTGTACAGGGTTGCTATGGGTCAGACCGGACTTGACAACATGTAACACCTACAACAACAATGTGGCATATACCTCCCTCTCTGTGCTTGCTTGCTTAATTTACTCCTTTATATCTCACTAGAGATTGATTTAAAACATACACTGCCTCTTTAGCACAAAAGTAAAACGCATTCACAAATGGGATTAGAACCACAGGCTATGTTATTGTTGTTGTTAGGTGCTATCCAGTTAGTTCTGACTCACAGAGACACTATGCACAACAGAAGGAAACACTGCCTTGTCCTGTACCCTCCTCACAACTGGTATGTTTGAGCCCATTGGTGCTTTCACTGTGCCAATGCCAACTTACTGAAAGTCTTCCTCATTTCCAATGACCCTCCACTTTAACCAAACATGCTGTCCTTCTCCAGGGACCAATCCCACCTGATAACATATCCAAAGAAGGAGAGGTGAAGTCTTACTATCCTTGTGTCTAAAGAGCATTGTGGTTATACTTCTAAGACATTTCTTTGTTCTTCTGGCAGTCTATGGTGGTGCTTATGTGCCGTGGAGTCAGTTCCAACTCATAGTGACCCTGTGCAGGGTTTCTGAGGCTGTAAATCTTTATGGGAGCAGGAAACCTCATCTTTCTCCCACAGAACAGCTGGTGGTTTCAAACTGCTGACTTTGGGTTAACAGCCCGACTCATAACAACTACGCTATCAGAGCTCCTTCTGGAAGTCTATAGTACTTTCAATATTCTACGCCTACATCATAATTCAAATACATCAATTCTTCTACCATCTTCCTTGTTCATCGTTCAACTTTCACAAGCACGTAAGGCAGCTGAAAATACCAAGCCTTGGGTCAGAAGACTCTCAGTGCTCAAACTGACATTTTTACTTCTTAACTTTAAAGAGGTCTCTTTAGCTGCAGGTTTGCTCTATTCACTATGTCGTTCGATTTCTTGACTATTGCTTTTGTGAGTGTTGATTGTAGATTCAAGCAAAAACCACATGGATAGGGATTTGGAAGGAGCTCTGGTTATGAATTGGGCTGCAAACCTTAAGGTCAGCCGTTCAAAGCTACCAGCTGTTCTGCAGGAGAAAGATGAGGCTTTCTGCTCCTGTAAAGATTTATAGCCTCGGAAACCCTGTTCAGGGTCGCTATGAGTCAGAACCGACTCCACGGCACATCACCACCACCACCATCACCATAGGGATTTGGATTTACAATACATGTTTTGGAGTGAATACAATTTAATCCCTAGCAAATGATATCACCAGAATAAAGTTTCTATTTTTGTTTTTTCATCTCTTAAAATGATTTTATCCAATTTATGAATCTATTTAGATTTTTCAGATATAATACCCTGATAAATCTTATACTGAAATTGCAGTGTTTAGTAGATAAAAATAATTCTCTATTTCACTGAATTTTATTTTTCTGCTTTTAATTAGCATATGGTTTTATTAATCAAATTCAATTACAATAAACTTAAAGATCATAGTTTACAAATCTAGGACTGTCATTTAGATTCATATGTTTAAAAACAGAAAGAATAAGATAGAATGGGGAAAAGGGCAAAGGGAAAGGAAAGAAAGATGAACAGAAAAGAAAATGGAACCAAGAGGGCAGGGAAGGTTAAAGGCATTATACTTTACTCTCCAGAGCCCTATCTGATATACCCAGGAAAGCTAATCAATTTTCAGCCTGACTTTCTAAACTCAGAAAGCCTAAGTGATATTTTCATTGACAATATTTGAGAGATTGATAGTGATTATATTGATTGTCTTGATAATTTTCATATTGATATTTTTCTATTTTCCTGAAAACTATTATCCAAATTAAGAAGAAAAGAGGAAAATGCATTTCAACCAATCATTTCATATCATAAATCTGTTTTCATATAAATACATGTTTATACTTTCAGGGTAAAAATAAGTTGGGGACCTACTGGAGTTCTTCCCTATAGCTTTAGGATTGGATTATGATGATAGCAATCTGACATGATTAGCAAGTTACAAAATAATTTTCCCATTTTTAGAGCCCTTTGAAAAATCCTTATATTACGTACGTACCTATAAGGGAATGTGCATAGATTTCCTTTTGGACACGCCATTCATCTTGCAACTCTTCCTATCTGTATTTTTCTCTCATTGTATAGCATCCTTAGGGGTACAAATCATGCTCTATGGCACAAAGTAAGGAAAATTGTGACTAACAAGACTTCAATAATGTCTAGAATTGTCAAATATTTTTTCTTTGTGTCTGTAGATAGAATGTTTCCCTAGGGACCTCATTATTTCAGGCCTGGCATACTTCAAATTTCTCCTGAAAACTGAATTACCTTGTTTGGGGGCCTACAGAGGTTTCCTGTCCCTATTTTAACAGCTGTCTCACTTTTTATTTGGGACTCACTTAGTCAATCTTAATGAATTCTCCTACTTTTCATGGACTCGGTATCTACACTTATAGAGGCTATGCAAATTCAGTATGGCATAAAACTATGCATATTTCATTTATTTAGAAATAAAGGGTCATTGTAATTTGGTAGCTGTACAGTTGTTTTTGTCTATGTGTGTATTTCTTTCTAATAATAAATGTTCTTTTGCAATAGGTAAGATGTTTGTGCCTTCAGCTTATGGTTCGGTCATGAAAACAGTCCTTGTAAATTGTTCTGGGGTCATTCATCCATCAGACCCTAAGGTCAGGGACTTTGCCTTTCATTGTCAGTCCCCACCTCACACAGTGTAGCAAAGCGGGAGCATCTTGGACTCATGGTCAGACTTTGGTATTTTCTCCACCTTTAGCAAATGACTTTAGGGATACTTTCTGAAGACAGTTTCTGCCTCGTCTCTAGTTGTGAGTGGAATAGGCCCTTACCTTCCTGGCTGTTAATCTGTGGTTCACATAGACAGCATCGTGAGGAGAAGGGTCTAGTTTCATAGATGTACAACAGCTCTGCTAAATATTCAAGTGATTGAATACATAATATCCATAGAGAATCAGATTTGGGACATTTTGAAACCGATTACCAAAAAGCTCAGGTTGAGTCAAGATAAATTTGAAGTAAGAAATGCATTCCTGGCATGGAATAGCTAGAAAGAACCACTGCATCATCTCTTCAGGCAGAGCACTGGTATCAAAGAAATGAAGTGATTGTTTTTTATTGTTAACATTGGCCATTAAAAGACAAAACTCAGCCCACGGCCTCACGATGTGGCACTTCATTGGACCAGGCCCCTGTAAAGCATTTGGAGGAAGGAAAAGCTGCATTTCAAAGTTGAACTGTTCTGTTGCTGTTGATGCTATTGCATTGCCCCTGACTCGCGGTGACCTCGTGTCCTATAGCACAAGTACTATTTGGTCCTGTACCATCTTCATGAGTTTTCGTTGTTGTATAATAAGATCATTGTTGCAGCCAGCCTGTATTTTGAGTTCTTTCCACTTTAGAGGGCTTACCTTCCAGCACTATATTAAGACAGTATAACAGGATTTTCCTTGGCTGTTTTTTGGAAATAGATCATTAAGTCACTCTTCATAGTTTTACTCTGGAAGCTCTGCCGAAACTTGTTTATCATGGACAAGTCTGCTGGCACTTGAAATACTTGAAATACAGTATCTAACATCACAGCAACATACAAGTTACCACATTAGTACAAATAGACAGATGGTTGAACTGACAGAGGTGCAATTTGACCATCAGCTGAGTTACAGGTAAATTTTCTCATGAATAAACCTATGACTCTGATTTTTTTTTTTTTTTTTTTTTTAACTCTTTCTCATTTTTGATGCCTGCACATTTAAATGTTACTTTTCATAAGATGTCACATACTGAAATGGGCAGAAAACACTTAGGATACACTAGCTGTCCACACCTTTTTCACTTTTACTTGGGGGAAAAAAGGAGAAATATTGAATTCAGAAGCA
Organism: Chrysochloris asiatica; assembly: GCF_000296735.1. NCBI lineage: Eukaryota > Metazoa > Chordata > Mammalia > Afrosoricida > Chrysochloridae > Chrysochloris > Chrysochloris asiatica. Next base: position 128,740 of record NW_006409002.1, on the reverse strand, counting down.
ATCTTGTTTAGTACAGGAGCAAATCAGGATTATCTGAGGGTGACTGTCAATGCTGACTATAACTATATCTGTTCTATATGGTAGTAAATGGTTCAAGTCATATTTAAATTGGTGGAGGTGACAAGTACAATATTTTACCTTTTATCAGGAATAAACTTAGCATCTTGTGCATCTCGTTCTCTTGTACCTCAGATCTGGATCAAAATGCTTTGCTTGTTTAGTAAAACTGATGTAAGTTTGAGGTCTACCGTTTGCTGAACCTGTGCTAGCCACTTTCCTATCAAATGATGTTATTTAGAGCTGTATCATCTACATTCTATAGATTTGAAAATGGGCACTCAAAAAAGTACGACATCTGTCAAGTTCATAAACTATTAAGGAATGAATTCAAGCCCCAGTCTTTCGGTTCTTTCCACCCCTCACACCGAACCATTTCCACACAGACTGAATGTTACCAGATGCTACCCTCCAAATGTAGCAGAAGAAGCCTCATCTTTAACGTCAGCAAGCTGGGCGCAAATCATAAACCGTTGCTGTTCTTCTTATATGCTGTCACGTCACTTCTGACTCATAACAATATTGTATAGGGTTTCAAAGGAACAACTGGTGGGTTTGAACTGCCAACTCTGTGGTTCATAGTCCAGTGGCAAGCCTACAGTGCCACACAGGGTTCAAAATGATGAACTTGAACAGTTTAACAGAAAGAAGTTCCCAGGTGTCCTTCTTCAATCACATTTTCCCTCCCAAACTCCAGAAAGGCCATCATGATCGTGAATTTGACTTCCATCACCGCCTTGCTTTTCTTATTATTTATTCTATACTCTCATCAATAATAGATGACTATCTCAGCATTCCATCTGCTCCCCTTATGTCTTTGACCTATTAAATCAATTAGAGCAGATTTCACTCCAGGAACTCCAGGGACCTCATGGTTACATGCTGGTGTAAGTCCTGTTTAAGTATTTTGGAAAAGAGACTTAATTTCTGTAAGAGTTCAGGTGTACCCTACACACCAGCTACTGGATGCTTTTGGATATTCTGGGTATTGTCCATGTAACACACCATCAAATACAGGTGACATAGTACAGGGGTTTAAAAGGGCCGAGGACATTCTTGCATATGGTGTTCAATATTTATGGCCTATTTTCTTATAAAATTAGGGGTGAAAATGCCAAATTTATTTTGAGAATTTAGTGAAATACTGAGTGTTTATAGTAAATAGTGATTCATGTTATTACGAAACTGTGACTATCCATCCTCCAAAATTTCCAATCTAGCCTCAGAAACACAGAGATCATAACTGCCAATATCCCATCTAATGTTTTTAGTAAATATTTGAGAGGCTCATTGTATGCACTCCCCCTGCAACAATTCCCATCTTTTAATAATCCAAATAATTTGAAAGGATATGTAGCATTCTTTTGAACCACATTGGAACATTCCAGAAGTTACTCTTTTATACACATCTCAGTTTCTTCCTACTTTCCATTGGCCACAAATGCAAGAGAATAATTCCAAGGGCATATGCACCTTGCTTTAGCTTCCTTTGTCTCTCTAAGGCTACATGGCAAAAACACCATTTACTCATTCTTTAAAAAAAAAAAAAAATGTGTGCCTAGTAAGTGTAAGGCATTATGAATGGGAACTTGGTACAGGGGAAGAACTGTGATAATATCTAATTCACAGTTTTAAAAGATAAGTCTGGATGCTTTGTAAAAAATTATAAAAGGTGAGTGGGGTTACAAACCTACAAAGACAAGTGAGAAAGTGAGTGACTGGTAGAAAAGAATTGTAGTATTCCAAAAAACACTTTTGTGCTGTGTTTTGAAGAGCGAAAAAGAGAGGTCATGTTGGTAAATTGTATGTATGGAGAAGATAGGGAAAGAGAGGGAAAATTCATTGGTTTCTGGAAAGAGTATCTGGGTATATGGTCATATGGTGCTGTGGGATAAAGCACTAGACCACAAGGTCAGTTTGAACCCCAAGGTCGACGGTCCAGATTCACCAGGCAATCTTTGGAAACACTATGTAGGGTCACTATGAGTCAAAAACAATCCAAGGACATTTAACAACAACAAAAACTGAAGAGATGGAGCCTGGGTTGGCACTGTAGGATAAGCACAAGACCAAAAGGTCAGTTTGAACTTCAAGTTCAAACCCACCAGTCACTTCTCAGAAACCTTATACAGGGTCTCTATGAATGAAAACCAACTCTATGGCACTTAACAACGACAACTAAACAGCTATATCCTGGTGTGGCACTGTAGGATAAACACTGGAATGTTAACCACAAAGTTGGTGATTCAAATCCACTAGCTACTCCTCGGAAACCCTATACAGTGTTGCTATGAGTCGGACCAGACTTGATGGCACATTATAACAACTGAAGAAATGTAAGTTTATGGGTAAAATAATGCATTTGGGAATACACTTGAAACTCATATTAAATATACAAGGGGAGATGTTAAATACACAACTGAATATACTGAACATGGATCATAGATTTTGAACACAACATAAGCATTGCAGACTTCTTAGAACATGAAGGATATTTAACTTTCGTTTAAACTTCTAAATAGAGTATAGATTAGGAAGAAGATTGGGCTCTGAGGATCCTCCGTTAAAATAAGGTTTTTCTTGTTAACTGCCATTGAATCGACTCTGGCTCATGGCAAATCCATACATTGCCAATTGAAATGCTGCCCAGCACCATTCCCGTGACCGGCTGTGGATCAGACCATGGGTAGCCCCACATTTTTATTGACAGATTTTTCAGAAGTGGATAGCTAGGTCTTCCTTTCCAGTCTGTTTTAAGACTGGAAACTTCACTGAAACCTATTCAGCATCATAACAGCGTATACTTGGTGGCATGAGGTACATTGGCCTAGAACTGAACTCTACAGAAAGCAAGGATCCTATTGTAGATCACCACTGCTGTCACCGATGGTATGGCAGAGGAGGGGTGGAGACTTAGGTGTCATGGCAAGATAGTAGGAAATCCCAGAAAGCGTGGTGTCTAGAAACCAGGAAATGGGTGGACAACTATGTTGACGGCTATTTAGAGGTTGAGAAAGAAGCCTGGAATGCAGGCATTGGATCTGGCAACCAAGAGTTTCTTGTGATCTTTGCAAGTAAAGACTCAGTGGAGTGGTTGGGGTGATCTGAATTGTTCAATAAGAGTATGGGCTGCACAGAGAGTGTGTGCTAACATCTCTCTGGGGAAACTTGGCTAGGAAGGCACCGTCCTGGACCATATTCATAATTCTTATGTTTAAGTTCAGATTGCCCAAGGGTATAAATCTATGGATTGAATTACTAGGTTATAAATTGTGTCTACCTTTAGCTACATAGATATTCAGTGTAACCTCTTGCCTTTTCTATATTTGATTCTGTTCTTTCATATTTTCAAATTAATCTTATCAGTGTGACTGATTTTTGACAATCTTATAAGTTTAACATTATTAAACATTTAAAATAATGTATAGATTTGTAAAAAGAATATCTGTATGAGTAATCTGTAGATAGATGATGTTTTGTTTCTTCATATTAATCCTTGTTCTTTTAAAACTTTTTGTGCTATTTTACCATGGTTAATATTTCTTACACAATGGAGAATAGAAGTTGCTAGAAGTAGATAGAATAGTACCTACATGGGGACTAGTCACAAAACAATGTCAAATTGTATGCTGTATCAGCAACAACAACTGACACCTCAAATCCTGATGAGTTCCCAGTGATGTTTTACTTTATACTTGGTATTATAAAGTCAGTATGATGCCATTCGTGTCTTTCTCTCTTTCTTCCTCCCACTGTCTCTCTGTCTCTCATTGAGTGTATCCTATTCTTTAAGCATTATTAATTTAATCCATAATTTGTATTTTTAAATGTACTCAGCAGGTATTTACTGATAGTCCAGTATGTATCTGGAACTGTTGTGGTTCTGGGGAATCCCATGAGTAAGACTCATAGTGTCTGTCCGTAAGAGGTTTGTGGATTAACAAGAGAACAGCATTACACTGAAATTTACACAGTGGTTATTTTCGTACATTTTTAACAGTTGCTTAAAAAGCACATTCTTCATTTGGAGAGTCCCCCACCAGAGTCCGTCTTCACTATGTCTTCTGCAGTGTAACTACCTCTTACTTGCTTTCAGAAGACTTTCAGAAAATAAGAATGGAATGATACTAGTGCATGGTTTGGTAGCTTAGATATTTGAGACCTTATTGAGGAGTGTGAGTTAGACAAGTTAAAGGGGGGGAGGGGTAGCTGAACAGCTGTTATAAGCACAGATTTTTTTCAGAACAGTGTTTAATTGAACAATATTTGCTATGAGTATTAGATAAGCATATTAAGTCCAAACACCCAGGTGGTGCAATAGTTTAGTGCTTGGCTATTAAGG
>NW_006409002.1:122410-123221 GCF_000296735.1 Chrysochloris asiatica | reverse complement strand
GGCCTCTGAGCCTGGGCTCACTGTGAGGAATGTTCCTGCTGAGATCTGGGGTTCTAGAAAAGCAATGACTGGGCTGTTCTGTCAGCAGAACCAACTGCTGCAGTCTGCATTTTTGTTACTCAATTTCAAGCACAAAGTTGATGTTAAAATTTAAATGTATTTTCATTAAGATGTGCAACCACTCCCAGTTAATTATGTATATGCATCAAATAGGCACTTTCTTCACTATTTGACTTTTTACACCTATAATTCTTGGATAAAAAGTGGCAGTAAATATTAATATGTATTTAGTCATATCAGAAAAGGTAATACAGAAACTTCTGAGGTATAAAATCAGATGTACTATGGCTTCTAAAAATACAACAAAAACAAGCTCGGGATTACAAAGTCTACACAAACTAGGGTTCTCCATCACTGGGGATGGTCCACTTTGCACTCTGCCTCTAAGACAGGAGGGTAGCTTCTGTCATTTATTATTGCATTTGTAAGTCAGTTACAGGGTTGCTGTGATCCTCAGAGACTTCAGGAGGTTGAGCACGTATTCATGTACTTAGCAAGTGAACAAGGACCAAGATTCCAGAAAGTTCTGAGTGCAAAGACAGGTGTTGGTCGTGGACATCGCTCCATTTGAAGCACCCCACCAATGCCCTTCTTTCCTCAAGCTTTAGCATTTATATCTCTGGTGTGAAAGATGGTCCTCTTCCAGTGAAGGAAGCCTGGCCAGGGATGGGCATAGTGAAGGAACTTTGGTCAATGTTTAGTGATTCACAAGATAAGAGGATGCATCTTTTCCTAATGTTGCTCTACCAGG
>NW_006409002.1:118813-119810 GCF_000296735.1 Chrysochloris asiatica | reverse complement strand
CCCCATTTTGGGTAGCCAATGTCCAAGTTGCCCATCCCTGTCTACTCTGTGTGTGGAGGGGGTGGGAATGATTCTTGCTGTATCGTTGTTGTTGTTTTTAATGTGAGCTAAAAGGGTAACCAAATGGAAAAATAAGGGCAGATATTGGCATGCTTTATTTTCTTTGTTTACCTGTATGAATTTTAATATAAGCAGAGACAAAGTATCAATGCTAGTCATAATGTTCAGTGATCTAGTTTCAGAAATATAACGTTATAAGCAACATCTTTTTTTTCTGCACCAAGTTCAGATTTTAGGTTGTACTTTAAACTAAGACTTACTTATTTGATATTAACTGTGTTAGAAATTGTGTTACATAGTATTTTATAGCCATTATCTCTACTTTTCTTCCTCAGTCACAACCCGTATTTTAATGTTATTTATCTTTGTTTCTGTGTTTGTTATTAATATACATTTAATCCTATGTTCGTACCAAAGGGAAAAGACAATGACAAGCTACGATTTTACTTAGTTATGAACTCCGACAGGTAAAGTTTATGTAACATGTATTTGCACTGATCACATGTATTGATAAAGTTCAAATATGCTGGATTAGTATTACACAGGCATTGACTTTCCTGAGGATCTCCAGTTTTCTAAAGGGGGTGTTCAGAAGATATTTAAATATGGTGCCTGCTGAGGTGGGAGGGGCCTCACAACAGACTGGGGAAGCGCAACTACCACAGATGAAACAATTGCATTTCCAGAGTGAAGAACTAACAATAGCCTTTGAGGGATTTAAAGAAGGCAAATCTGTAGGGGCTGGGTCATGATGAGAGCTACTTGAAAAAGGTACGTGGTTGTATTCATTGTTTCATGAAATCTCACAGTACCCCTTATACAGTGTGACACCCCTTTAACAAAAGTGAAAAATAAAATAAAATGGTTGCCATTTGCTTGGTTCTGGCTCATAGTGACACTGTAGAACAGAGCAGAACTGGGCCATAGGGTTTTCAGG
>NW_006409002.1:111604-118568 GCF_000296735.1 Chrysochloris asiatica | reverse complement strand
AGTACATAGAATTCAGGGTCAGAAATGCTCAGGGAACAGTTGTTCCAGTCAGTTGCTGATAAATTCCCACAGGACTCACCACCCTACCATAAGCTTCAGCCTGAAGGCATTCACTCTACCTCCCTGTGTCAGCAAGCATAGCTCCCACACATGGAGGCATCCCTCTCTATCAGCTGTTTCCTGTCCAAAGTTTTTCAGCTTTATTTGCTCCGGAGCTAGGAAGCCCACTGCTGTCTCATGCTCTGGGTTTTTGGTTCTGTTGCTGCTGCTGCTCTTCTGTTGTAACAGCTCTCAGTTCCTGGGTTGAGGAGGTTCAATGCACAAGGATCTCCGGGTCCAAAAGATGTGCTCCTTTGCTTGCTTCTCTTTAATGCTTGTGAGATGCCCCCTCAGTGGAATCTCACAAGCAGTAAACCAAATGTGGGGAATCTTTTTTCTGCCAAAGGTCACTTGGATATTTATAACATCATTATTGGGCCATACAAGATTATCAAGATAAAAATTAGCCTGCTATAATGTTATGACTGGAATTGTAGTTGCCTTGGCAGGGCCAGACCAAATAATTTTGTGGGCCTTACATGGCAAGGGGAGCAGGATGTTCCCCACCCCTGTTTACAACCCATTCAAGAGTTTTATGTTTTTACAGTTATAATGAACCCTGTTAACATCCACAGCTGAATCATATAGTCCTATCTTCTCCCACCTTCTCTTACCCAGGCCCAGCAGGGCAAAAATGTTGTTTGATGGGAGTTATATACTATGACTAGAAGAGACATTAGATAATTCTAATGTCTCCAGTTGTGAAGTTTTGATAAAGTAGGGAGCCCTACTTTATCATGAGGACTGCTAACCACAAGGTCAGGGGTTCAAGCCCACCAATTGCTTCATGGGAGTAAAACGAAGCTGTCTGCTTTCATAAACATATACAGTTTCTGAAACTGTATATAGGGCCACTATGGGTCGGAATTGAAAAATGACAATGGATGGAGGGAGGGTGTAGATCTTATTTCTCCTTCCAAGTCAATGATACCTAACAACAACAAAGCATCTGTCTTTATAACTCCCACTAAACAACTCCACATGATGGGTTTGGGTAAGAGAAGGAGGAGAGGATACTGATAGGCTGATGTGATTCTGTTGTGAGTGATTGTTAACAGTTAATTGTGATTGTAAAAACTTGGAACTGTAACAAGGGTATAAAATGAGCCATCTCATTATTGTTGAAGAAGAGTCACGAGCTCCTTCAGGCTGAGGCTGTGGGTATGTATCAACTGCTATAAAATAACTTTTGTAACATCAGCACAGAGAGACCAGGTTCAAGAGCTGAGGGGTCAGAGTGGGGCTTGTCTGTGGGTATGGTAGAAAAGAGGCTGTCCCGAGTGGAGGAACTGTCTTGTGAGCATTTCTGACCCTGAATTGTAACTGAGCTCTGGTAGTGTAGTGGTTATGAGTCGGGCTGTTAATCTCAAGGTTAGCAGTTCAAAACTACCAGCTATTCTGTGGAAGAAAGCTGAGACTTGCTGCACTTGTATAAAGATATACAGCCACGGAAATTCTACACAGGGTCTCTAGGAGTAGGCACTGACTTTTTGGTTACAGCAGCACCAGCAGCATAGTTGGGCAGGAGACCCTGTTTGGTGAAGTTATGTGCAATGTACTTTGCTGCTAACTGAAAGGTTGGATGTTTGAGTCCACTTAGGGACAGCTTGGATTTCCGGCGTGCTGCTGTAGGATCAGCACTAGACCATGAGATCAGCTTGAATCACAAGGTAGCAGTTCAAACCCACCAGCCTCTCCTTGGAAACCCTATACAGGGTCACTATGAGTTGGAACCAACTTAACGACACTTAACAACAGAGACACCTCAGAAAAAATACTTGATAAGCTTTGTTTTTTTTTTTTAATTGGCAGTTGAAAACCCTGTGGAGCATGGTTCAAGTCTGACACATGTGGAGGCACCGTGAGTCAGGATTGACTTAACGGCATTAGTAAAATGGCTGGAGAAGTTCAGTTCCAGGAGGGGACAGAAATACAATAGTGTCTGCACATTCTTAAACTGCGACAGTTGCAAATGTGAAAATTCTCACTTGAGTTTTCTCTAGAAGAGAGATTAGAAGAAATGATCAATTCAGTACCAGATCTTGAGTTTTATGGTTAAGCAGCATGTGGCAAAGGTGTTGTGTATGGCAAGTCTTTGAAGAGCCAATCCTGGACCTTTCTCAGGAAGGATCTTGGTGACCTGAGCTGGTTCAGCATGTTGTTGTTGGTAAGCACGGTTTAGTCACTGTTGACGCAACAGCGACCCTCTACTGCTCCTTGGAAACCCTATACAGGGTTGCTATGGGTCGGAACTGACTTGATGGCACTTAACAACAACAACACAGAGTTTTCAAGGAGTGGCTGATGAGTTTGAACCAGCGACCTTAAGGTTCAAACCAACGTTCCAGTCCAGTACTTTACCCTACTTAATATTGTGTACAAACATGGCTGAGAACAGACCCTCACTCTTGCTGTTCACTTGCTATCTAACATAGAATAAATAATAAACAGATAATTCTCTGGGTCAGGTTTTGTTATTTATGAAATAGATATACTAATATTGATCTCATATATCAGAAAAGTGGCTCAGTGTCCCAACAGAGACACAAAAGAACAACAGATTCTCGGCAAGGCAAATTTACTTCTGCAGAAAGGTGCACAGTAAGTAGCGCAAGCAAGCACACCCAAAAGGCAGACAGTCTAGCCCAGTCTTTTATCCCTGATGGCAAAGATGTGACTTATCCTATTGGTTAGGGTTTCGACCTCACAGTCTTGCCTTTACCCGATTGGCTAATTTGACCTGTGCTTGAAGTAAGGGGTTGGGATTTAAAGAAGTTTGGAATGTCTTTGTTTCAGGAGGAGGTATGGCACTAACAACTGATTTTAGTTGGTTCACAGCTTGGACCTCTAAGTGCGCTTGGGAAGTAAGGGGTTGGGACTTACAGATGTTTGGAATGTCTTTGTTTTAGGAGATAAAAGGGCAGGGTGGTGGTGGTGATGGTGATGTGCTGTGGAGTCGGTTCCAACTCATAGTGACCCTGTACAGGGTTCCCAAGGCTGTAAATCTTTACAGGAGCAGAAAACCTCATCTTTCTCTCATGGAACAGCTGCTAGTTTTGAACAGCTGACCTTGTGGTTCGCAGCCCAATTAGTAACCACTATGCTACCAGAGTAGTTTCTCTACATCATCTTAAAGAAAAGGTAAGAGATTTATAATAAAACAGCCTAGAAAGGGCTAGGAGCCAGCTTAGTCTATTTTGACTCCATCTTTTGAAGGGAAGATATTTGTGTTCCTTTCTCCCACACATAGAACTACTCGTGTGGATTAAGTAAAACTATCCCCTGTACAGGGTTACTATAGGTTGGACCCGGCTTGACGGTACTTAACAACAACAATAACAACCCATGGCAAGTGGTTAGCAGGAAGCCTAGCATACGTGAAACACTCTACAATTATGTATCATTGTCATCATTTCCGTTTGCGCTTTTTTATACAAACACTTATCTGTGGAGTTACAGGTTTGCCATTAGTTATCATTAATGAAAATGCAAAGTTATTGGCAACTTCAGTAGGAAGCTTCCCATTGACAACCAATGGCATCACCGGAAACAGTACTATATTTATAAAATCATACATTAAATCGGTTACAACATTGACTTAGTGCACATGTGCCCTGAGGAAGTCTGCAGACTAGTGTGAAGAAAGGTGCAAATTAAATAACTTCAGTGCAGTGGAATTGGTATTACATAGTAAAACTTGTGAAAGCTGGAACCCTTGTAAGGCAGAGACCTATCTGAGCAGGAAAACGCATATGTTTCCCACTAAATATAGAGCAATAGGACGGTGGTGACTATAACCCATCAGTGGTCAAAAGAGAACAGGAAAAAACAAAGCAGTTCATTGACTTCTGCCTCTCAAGTTTACTGCAATCAAGTGCATATATAGCCCAATATATACACTATGGGATGTCTAGAGGAGGCAGTTTGTAGAGTTTGCTGAGTAGTGAAGCAATCAGGAGAGTGACATTTGAGCCAAGTCTAATTAGATAAGTAGGAATCCACTTGAAAGTTAAGTGGCCAAGGACATTGCAGGCAGAATCTCCCATCAGAGGTGGGGAAGCATGATGTGCATGATATGTGCTTGATATGGCAGATGTGAATAGGAATGGCTCATGGGTGTAAAATGGGAAAAGCCAGTGTGTGTTGAGACCAGAAAGGAAACATGACTTGCTATATTTAAAGATTTTCCTCATAATGACAGTTGAAGAAAGGTTTCATATTTTTTGAAGCAGAAAAATTAGAGTCAAATTTATGTTGTAGAAAGATGCCTGGAAATGGTGTGGAAGATGGATGTTGTTGTTAAATGTCATTGAGTCGATTCTCCCCATATTGGTTTTCTAAGGAATAGCTGGTGAGCTTGAACTGCCTACCTTGTGGATCAAACTGACCTTGCAGTCCAGTGCATTAACTTACAGTGCCACACCAGGATTCTACAAGATGGATATGAAAGGAAGAAAACAAGGATATTATCTTTTAAGTTAAAGAATGATGGTCATGGTGAGACATAGACAAGGAACACAGTGGAAACTCAAAAGTGGAAAATTTCGGGGCTGTGTCAGTAATTAGATTTGTGAATTGAATATGGGAGTTTAATAAAGCATTATATGTCCAGCTTTAACAAATACAATAGTGATTCCATTAGAATGAGGTAGGAAATACAAGCTTATGAACAGGATTTCTTTCAGGGAGGAATTTAATATTGCTCAACTTAATGTGTGGCACTGTGGGTTAATGCACCAGACTGCAAAACCATTTGAACTGCAAGGCTGGTGGTTCAAGCTCACCAGCTGCTCCTTGGAAATCCTATACAGGGTCACTATTGGTCGGAATCAACTTGGCGGTATTTGATGACAACAACAACAACTGATATTTTAAGAGTTGCAAAGTAGCAGTTTTGAATTACAGCACAAACATTGTCAATTGGAAATTTCAGGTTTGTAGAGAGAGTGTTATAATGTGATAAAATGTAAATCGTGATTATATGTTGTACTCTAAGTATCAATTAGAACAGGGTTTAAGATATGGCTTGCAATTACTTTAACAAAAGGAATAACATGCTTTTAGACTATTTTCCAATTTGCAACTCTTCACATAACATGGCTCAGCTCCACCCGGAGATTCACTGTTCTATATTAGTTGACATACAATAAACAACTTCAAGGTATCTAGAGCTCACCAACAAGATGGTGGATCGGGTAGATGTGCAGTGAGGAGCTCCATCAGCAATAACACAGAATACCGAACCAAGCAGGCTCAGGAGATGGTGCTAGAACTCTGAACCACATATAAAGGAATATTTAGAAACTTGGAAGGCTTACAGCTAGGGGAATTTGTAGCAGAATCAAGAAATCCTTTGAATTGCTTTCTAATTCAAGATGCTCAGCTGCTCCTGGAGCTGCCATCTTGGGAGAGACCAAGCGGGGGAAGGATCTGAACAGCCACAAATGCCTGACAGAACCGCGGAGATAATAGCTGTGGACATTCTCTTTTATAGTATCTGTTCATTGGTCTCTCACTGTCCATTCTAGTGACTACAGGGGATGCCTCAGTGAATGGACACCACACCCTCACTCCTGAAGGGTTCAACTACACATGCATAATTTAAAGTGACAGTTTCCACTTAAAACCAAATGCCCATCTGTCAGTTTGTCATACTGTGGTGGCTTGTGAGTTGCTGTGATTCTGGGGGCTATGCCACCTGTATTTTAAATAACAGCAGGGTCACCCACTGTGGACACATTTCAGATGAGCTTCCAGACAAAGACAGAGTAGGAAGAAAGAGTGATGAAATACTTCCGAATATTTAGTCACTGAAAACCTTTTGAACAGCAGAGAAACACTGTCAGATATAGTGCTGGCAAATGAGGCCCTCAGGTTGGAAGGCACTCAAAATGCGACTGGGGAAGAGCTGCCTCCTCAAAGTAGAGTTGACAGTGATGATGCGAATGGAGTAAAGGCCGTGGGAGAAAAGTCTGCGGGACCTTCATTTGCTGATGGAGCACAACTCAAAATGAAGAGCTACAGCTGTAAACATCCATTGAAAATCAGAACATTGAATGTACGAAGTATGGATCTGGGAAAAATGAAATGGAATGCATAAACATCGATATCTTAGACATTAGTGAGCTGAAATGGACTGATATGGCCATTTTGAATCTGACAACCACATGGTTTACTATGCCAGGAATGACAAATTGAAGAGGAATGGTATTGCATTCATCGTCAAAAAGAACATATCCAGATCAGTCATGAGGTACAACACTGTCTGTCATAGGATAATATTCATGCACCTACAGGGAAGCCCAGTTAATACCACTATTATTCAAATTTATGCACTGACCACTAAAGCCAGTAAGGATGAAATAGAAGAGTTCTACCAACTTCTTCAATCTAAAATTGATCAAACATGCAATGAAGATGTATTGATGCAAAGGCTAGGAGCAAAGAGGAAGGATCTGTAGTTGGAAAATATGGCTTTGGTGACAGAAATGATGCTAGAGATCACATGATAGAATTCTGCAAAACCAATGATTTGTTCATTTCAAATATGTTCTTTAGACAGCATAAGAGATGACTATACACATGGACCTCAACGGATGGAATACATAGAAATCAAATTGACTACATCTGTGGAAAGAGACGATGGAAAAGCTACATATCATCAGTGAAAACAAGGCCAGGGGAAGACTGTGGAACAGACCATCAATTACTCATATGCAAATTCAAACTGAAGCTGAAGAAAATAAAAACAAGTCCATGAGAGCCAAAATAGGACCTTGAATATATCCCACCTGAATTTAGAGATCATCTGAAGAATAAATTTGATACATTAAACACTAAAGACGGAAGACCAGAAGAGTTGTGG
>NW_006409002.1:106587-110423 GCF_000296735.1 Chrysochloris asiatica | reverse complement strand
TTCAATATGGATTACATCTCAATGTCAACAAAACAAAAATCCTCACCACTGGAACAATAAAAAAATATTCTTATCAAGAGAGAAAAGATTGACGTTGTCAAGAACTTCATTCTTCTTGGATCAACTATCAACACTCATGGAAGCAGCAGTCAAGAAATCAGACGATGTATTGCATTAGGCAACTCTCCTGCACAAGCCCCTTTTAAAGTGTTGAAGAGCAAAGAAGTCAGCTTGAGGACTAAGGTGCACCTGACCCAAGCCATGGTATTTTCAATCACCTCATATGCATGCAAAAGCTGGACAATGAATAAAGAAGACCGTAGAATAATTGATGCTTTTGAGTTATGGTATTGGAAGAAAGTATTGAAGGTGTCATGAGCTGCCAAAAGAATCAATAGATTCATTTTGGAAGAAGTGCAGCCAAAGTGCTCCTTGTTTATCCAAGTTGGCCAAACTTCGTCTCTCATACTTTGGACATACTGTCAGAAAGGACCAGTCATTGGAGAAGAATATCATGTTTGATAGGGTGGAGGGTCAGAGAAAAAGAGGAAGACCCCCAACGAGACGGATTGGCCAAGTGGCAGCATCAATGGAAGCATGGCGACTGTAGTGAGGTTGGCCCAGGATCGGGTAGTGTTTCCTTCTGCTGTGTATAAGGTCACTATGGGTCAGTACTGACTCGACACCTAACAACAACTGCATGTGGAAGGTAATTTGCTCTTTAAAATTAAAAACAAAAAACAAACTACTTTTTTTGTGAAATGGTTGAAGATTTACAGAGCACATCAGTTTTCAATTCAACAGTTGATATATATTTGTTTCATCTCACTGATTGCAATCTCCACAATATAACTTCACTTACCACTTCCTCCCTATGTTTCCTTTTTTCCACTCCTCTTTTCCTAATCCTTCTGAACTTTGTCCTTAAGCAAATGCTGCTCTTTTGATCTAAAATGGTTGATTATTCTAAAAATGTGCTGATCTCACTGTTGTTAAGTGCCGTCGAGTCGGTTCCGACCCATAGCGACCCTGTACAGGGTTTCGAGGGTGTAAATCTTTACGGGAGTAGAAAGCCTCATCTTTCTCCTGAGGAGTGGCTGGTAGTTTCGAACCGCTGACCTTAAGGTTTGCAGCCCAATTCGTAACCACTACTAGGTGACAAATCTAGACCTGTCTGTTTGGCTGAAAAATTAAGCCTTGGTAGTATGTTCATTTCCCACACCTGAAGGGTGACTAAGAAACATAACGTTGGGGGTCTAGGAGTCTCTACTGGACAGTAAGCCTGATCTTTTTAATGATTTTGAGTTATGTTCCACATTTTTCTCACTCTATCCAGAACCTTCTAATGTGATCCATTTCAGAGCTGTTGGTAGTGGTCGTCAGGCAGCACATAGCCTCTGATCTCAGGGTCGTGAAGACTGATGTTCACGTTTTCCATTAGTCTGTTGCACTAATGATTTCCATCTTTTATTTTCATCCATTTTCCTGTGGACAGGGAAATAACTGAGATGACCATCACTCATGAGCTTTTAAGCTCCTAGTTGCTACTCATCAAAATAGTCTGTAGAACATTGTCTTTGGTGTCATGCCAACTGCCCTGTGTGCCCCCCTGAAACTATGTTCCCTAGCCCCCAGGCCCAGAACTCATTCCCTCAAAGTATTTGGTTATGTCTAGACGTTTTCATAACTTTGTTCTCTGTTCATCATGAATCGGGTTCAGGTGTGGCACTGTAGGATAAATACTGAACTGCTAACTGCAAGCTCAGTGGTTCAAACTCAACAGCTGCTTCTTGGAAACCCTACAGAAATAACCTGCTCAACAACACTTACAGCAACAACAACATCCTGGAATAGATTTGCATCAAAGTTTTTTGCAAGGTATTTGTTTCAACAAATATTCTCTTTCAAACCTTTATAAATTTGTGGATATACACCTTCTCTCCCTCCCCCATCCATTCCACTTGTATGTCTATATATGTGTCTACTTGTACATCACCATTATTGCAGGATTGTGTAAATATCAGTGTTTTCCTCGATTGTCTGTAACTCTTGACATTTCTTCCCAGGGTCTTAACAGATACAACTAAAAACAGAAAACATATTTGTAATTGTGAAACGGGTGAAGTTCCATAATTTTTTTGCCTCCATCTTTTTTTTTTTATGCCGACTTCCCTCTCACTGTATATTACCATCCCCTTCACCCAAGTTAGGAAGCCTAGTGGCACTGTAGCATGAACCCTGGACTGCTAACTGCATTTTGAGTCACACTCAACTTCATGGCACTGGATATGGTTTGGTTTGTCACCCAAGTGACCATAACTTACCTGCCCTTCCTCTCCTACCCATAGTACCCATCAAAGAATATTTTTTTCCCAGTATAAAAACTTTATCTTGGATTTTTACAATAGTCATCTTACCCAATATTTGTCTGTTTGCAATTGATTTATTCCACTCAGCATAATCTGCAGGTTCTGTTGCCATTGTTTAATTCCAATGCATAGGTTACCTTATATGACAGAGCCTAAATGAACTGCCCAAGAGAATTTTCTAGGCTTGAATTATTATGGGATCAGATCTTTTCTTCTGTGGAGTGACTGGTGAGCTTAACCGCTGATATTTTGGTTAGCAATCCAGAGCACAGCCACTCTGCTACCAAGGCTCATTCGCAGCACATACATTGTAAGGAATAGACCAAGGTAATTTTAATAGGAATTCTTAACTTGGGTCCAGGGATGGGTTTTTGAATACATGTATGTCATTTATCCCACTAAAATAGATGTAAAATATGAATACGTCTTAAGAAGAGACAAGAGACATTTCATCAGATTTTCTAAAACGGTCATGACTCTAAGCTGGTGATGAAGCACAGACTTCATGAAAAGCCAAAGAGAAGTTAACTTATCCAAGCTGAGTCCACATTGAGTCCACTGTTGATGGTCTAGCTCACTCTGCAATGTCTTGCTTCTTCTCAGTAGGAGATCCATTATACTATCCTTCTATAAAGACTTAGCTCTTCTGCTTTAGAAATCTTAGTATAAGAAGACTAACCCACCACGTAAGATTGCATTGTAAATGCCACTTCATATCTGAATGCAGCAAGTGAATTTTATAATATATCTGAATGTACCTTTAATGTCATACTCCTTTAAAAACATTGTTTTCCCCCAAATCCTGAGGACATTAATTTCAGACCCCTTGTCTCCCCCCACCCAAGATCCTGAGGACATTTGAGAACATTTCAGTGGCATATATTTTTGGTCATAAGGAAGTTGAAGTGTACTATTCCTAAGAAGACTGTTAGTTACTACTTCCCTTTCAGGAGTAGGGAGCCTTGAGCTTGTGGTAAAGTAGCGTTGACATTTACAAACTCAGATCTGACCTTTCTGGAGTCCTGGCATGGTGATGCAGTATAAGCACTGGACTGTGATGTCTGTTTAAACAAGAGGACTGGCGATTCAAACTCAACAACCACTCCTTGGAAACCCTATACAGGATAGCTATGGGTAGGATCAGACTCGATGGACAAATGCTAGCATGTGAACTTCAAGTCAGGACATTGCCAATCAATTTCAGAATGGAGGGAGTAGAGCTGTAATGCTGAGGACCTCTACGGTATGGTAAGCAAGTCTGCATGCCACTTAGGAGCCTGGGAACACTATTGAATTGTTTCGATTTTCTTTTTTTAAGATGCTTTTGACACATAGTCTTAACTTCTGGCTTGGAATGAACTTTGTGCCATGGAGTCGGTTCCGACTCATAGAGACCCTGTGCAGAGTTTCTGAGGCTGTAAATCTTTATGGGAGCAGAAAGCCTCATCTTTCTCCTGAGGAACAGCT
>NW_006409002.1:99982-102282 GCF_000296735.1 Chrysochloris asiatica | reverse complement strand
CTATTTTGGGGTTTTATCTAGTCTGTTTATTTACTTATTGGATAGGTGAATAGGTTATTTACTTTTTTTGATAGGTGAATAGGTTTGGATCATATAGCTCTAAAGGAGTTTTCTCCTTGCTTGAGTTTCAAGCCCAGTTCAGATGACCATTCTACCTTTTTCCTTAATTCAGACTTCAGTGGACTTCAGTGGACATCTGTTCAAGTAAACAAACATGCACACATCTGTACAACCAAATCAATCAACAAAAACAGGGAGAAAATCACTGCAATTTCATTCTGACAAGATCAAGTACTTCTCAGAAGAATATAATTTACACCCCACCCCACCCCCATTTGATCCTTCTACTAAAGACTTTATTAGAGCAACTGTTTGCGTTTCTTTCAGTAAACGATAAGGCCTTCACACAGCTACATTAGCTGGATTCTCTGCTATAGATGAAGTCTGTACTTGGGCTACCAAGGTTACTTTATTTGAACCACATTGGTATATTCTGTTGTAAAAATTATCTTCATTAAGCATTCATTGCAAAGTCATTATGCAAAAAAGGTCCCTATGAAATATTACTGTTAATGTGTTATGAAAGATATTTTATGACCATGTTTTTATAGCATTGAAATGCCCTGTGTAAATTATAAGTAAGTGATGCCGTTTTCAAAGGAGTGCTAGGAAAAGTTAAAAGGCTGATTTCGTTTTTCTGGTACTATTATTGCAGTTTTTGCTTGGCTGCTATGTTTTAAAGCTTAGTAACAAGCGTAGTGGTTACGAATGGCTGCGAACTGCAAGGTCAGCAGTTCAAAACGACCAGCTGTTCCACGGGAGAAAGATGAGGCTTTCTGCTCCCGTAAAGATTTACAGCCTCGGAAACCCTATGCAGGGTTGCTGTGAGTCGGAACCGACTCCATGGCACATATCAACAACAACAATCCTGTTGACTATTCTGGACAATACTTGTATATTTTTATGATCCAAATGTAGTTTGGGTTGTAGTTTTTGTTTTCTACTTTTGTTTACTTTTTTTTTTTTTTTATTATATTTGTTGTTTTTTTGTGTGTGTGGGTGGGTGGGGAGGACATGGACTTAGATTTTTTAAGTGGATTTGTTTTGAGTTTTTCTTGACTACTTTTTTTGTGTGTGAGAATTTCTTTGGGGAAGATGTATTGTCTCCCCAGAAATAAACTAATCATTCTCTGAGCCCATACTTTTAAAAAGAGCAAGGCCTATGGTTGAGAACAGTTTCACAAGTTGACTAAAAAGCATTTTCAACAATAATCTTAAGGTCTGCTACAAATACAAAAACAGAATTTGTTAAGCAGGCATTTTTCAAATCTGTTTCTAGGCAAAACTGTTGAATCCAAGGAAAAAGTTAGAAACAATCTGTATATTGCATGAAATTAACCAAAGGAAAAAAAAATTGCTTTTATTTTTTGTTACCATGACACTATGAGGAGCTCTGATAGCATAGTGGGGTATGAGTTGGGCTACTAATCACAAAGTCAGAAGTTCAAATCTACCAGCTTTATGGCTTTCTGCTGGCATAAAGACTTAACAGCATTGAAAACCCTATGCAGGCTGGAAACTGCCTTGAGGGCACTTAAAAAACAATAGAAAATACCAGTGACAATATAATCCATATAAAAATCTCATTTCCTGGTATTTTTTTGTTCATTCACTGAGCAGATTATGAGTTTACAGAAGTTAGTTTTCATAAGAATACATAATCAACATAAGGTTTCTCTCTAAATATCACCACAAGTTTAGTGATGCCTTTTGTGGTTGTCACAGGTATCATTGTAGAAGACATAAGTCAATCAGCAGTTGACTTCCCCCAAAACTAAATAAAATGCCCCTTAAAAAACAAAGCAAAATAGAAAGTAAAAGTTCTATTACCAACAAAACAAAACAAAACAAAACAAAAAACCCAACATACATGTATACATACAAAACCCACTGTCAGTGAGTCCATCCTTTCCAACACAGAGACTACAGGGCACAGTACAACTCTTCCCTAGGGGATTTTCAAGTCTGTAGATCTTTAGAGAAGCAAATTCTCACATCTTTCTCCCTTGGAGTGGCTGGCAGGTCAATCTTTTGACTCTCAACCAAACACTTTAAGCAGTGTACCACCAGGGCATGTTCAAAAACAATTGCACATTGTTGTTGTTAAGTGCCGTGGAGTTGGTCCCGACCCATAGGTACCCTGAGCAAGGTTTCCAAGGCTGTAAATCTTTACAGGAGCAGAA
The DNA here is from genome assembly GCF_000296735.1 of Chrysochloris asiatica. Lineage (NCBI taxonomy): Eukaryota > Metazoa > Chordata > Mammalia > Afrosoricida > Chrysochloridae > Chrysochloris > Chrysochloris asiatica. The sequence continues at coordinate 100,039 of NW_006409002.1, read as the reverse complement.
AGCCTCGTCTTTCTCCCATGGAACAGCAGGTAGTTTCCAACTGCTGACCTTGAGGTT
>NW_006409002.1:97373-98491 GCF_000296735.1 Chrysochloris asiatica | reverse complement strand
GCAGAAAGATGAGGCTTTCTGCTCCTGTAAAGATTTACAGCCCCGGAAACCCTGTACAGGGTCGCTATGAGTCGGAACCGACTCCACGCACATAACAACAACAATGTGATGGCTGTTGTGGCACTGTGGGTTAATGTGCCAGACTGCAAAGCTGTTTGAACTGCAAGGTCGGCTGTTCAAGCTCAGCAGCTGCTCCTCGAAAACCCTATACAGGGTTGCTATGGGTCAGAATCAACTCGACAACACTTAACAACAATGTAATGACTGAAACTATGGTTGCCTTGGCAGGGCTAGACCAAACGATTTCACGGGCCTTATGTTCCCCATCCCTGATTTAGGTAGTTTGATTTCTATGTTTCTTACTTATTTGTGTGTGTGTGATTTGGGTTAATGTTTACAGAACAAATTAATTTAGAACAATTCATGCACATTTTGCTTTGTGGCACTGATTGGATCCCCCACAATCATGTAACAGCCCTCTTCCTACTTCCTGTCTGTGTTTACCATTTCCTTTTGTTCTTTTATCCTATTCCTTGCAATCTGCTGAGAGTTATCCCTTGGCAATCCTTTTGATTGCTTAAAGTTGCTAGTTTTAATGAGTATATATCTATCTGATATTATTGTTCACCTAATATATCTAGCCAAATATTGATCATGGAGCTTAGCTCAGTTCTGTTGTTAAGTGCCATCAGTTGGTTGTGACCCATAGCTACCCTATATAAGGTTTCTAATAATTAGGTGGTGGACTTGAACCACTAACCTGTGGTTCTAACGACTGAAATCTAGTGCAACAACCCACAGTGCCAAGATGTGAACCATGGCTAAGAGGCCATAGTCTTGAGGGTCTCACCATTTCTATCAGACCATTTCTATCATACCAGACCATGGTGTTGGAGGAGAATATTGAAAGTGTCATTGGTTGCCAAAAGAACCAATAGATCTGTTTTGGAAGAAGTACAGCCAGAGTGCTCCTTGGAGGCCAAGATGGCCAAACTTCGTCACTCATACTGTGGACATATTGTCAGGAGGGACCAGTCTCTGGAGAAGGATATCATGTTTGGTAAGGTGGAGGGTCAGAGAAAAAGAGGAAGACCCCCAACGAGATGGATTGGCCAAGT
>NW_006409002.1:90078-96663 GCF_000296735.1 Chrysochloris asiatica | reverse complement strand
TTAATAGTCATGGAGGCTGAGTTCATGTGGTCCGTTATTCCTTGGACAAACTGTCTCCTTGTGCCTTTGATTGTCGTCTCTTTGAGAGAGACCAACAGTTACACGTTTTATGGCCACTCACAAACTTTCAGACAGACTCATCTGTCCTCACCAAAGGAGGATTCACAACATTGTCTTTGTGCATGATGTTATGCATAGTGTCCCCTGACTTTGGTCCTGGGCCCAGTGAGTCATTCCCTCAAGTGTTTGGTTATGGTGAAGTTTTGTCATTTGATTTCTTGACTGCTGTTTCTATGACTGTTGACCGAAGCAAAATGTTTTAATAGCTTCAATCTTTTCTCCATTTATCTTGATGTTATTTATTGATTCATCTGTGAGGGTTTTTGGTTTCTTTATACTGAAACCATACTAAAAGCTGTCCTCTTGATTGTCCTCAGTAAGTAATTCAAGTCCTCTTTACTTTCAGCAAGTAAGAAAAGTGTCATCTGCATGTGAAAAAGTTTTCCTCTGATACTGTTGTCTTGTTCCTGTACATGTATGTAGTCCAGCTTCTGGGATTAGTTACTAAGACGGTAGATTGAATACAGGAAGGTTATAGCTATGATGCACACCTTTCCTGATTTCAAACCATGCTATATCTCCTTGTTCTGTTCGAATGATTGCCTCTTGGTCTATGTACAAGTTCAATATAAGCACAATGAAGTGTTCTGGACTTTCCATTCTTTACAGTGTTATTCATATTTGTTACTATTTACATACTCAAATGCATGTCAGAAATCCACAAGATAAATATTTCTAGTCTTCTTTGCATTCCACAAGATCCAGCTGACATTAGCAATGATATATCTCATTCCATGACCAGCTTGAATTTCTGACTGCTCCCAGTTGATGGATTGTTGTAATTATTTTTAAATTATCTTCAGCAAAATTTTACTGGTATATGACATTAATGACATTGTTAGCTGTCTCTGATCACAACTCTTTGGAATGGGCACACAGATGGCTCTCTTCTAATCAGCAGGCCAGGTAGCATTCTGCCAAATTTCTTGGCATAGATAAATCAGTCATTCCATTACTCCATCCATTTATTGAAACCTTTCAATTGGTGTTCCATCAATCCCTGGAGCCTTGTTTTTCACCAATGCCTTCAGTGAAGTTTGGACTTCTTCCTTCAGTATTAGTGGTAGTTGGTCATAGGTTGCCTCCTGAAATGGTTGAAAATTGACCAATTCTTTTTGGTACAGTGACTGTAGATATTCCTCCCATCTTTTGATGGCTTCCTGTGTCCATCACTCAAATTTTAACTTGTGGCTCAAATATTTTCTAGTTCTGTTTTCTGCTTAAGCAGCGCTGAGAGTGTTCTTCCCTTTTGGTTTTCTAACTCCAGGTATTTGCACTTGCATTTTAATGCTTTACTTTTCTTCTCAAGCTGCTCTTTGAAATCTTCAGGACAGTTCTTTCACTTCATCATTCTTCCTTTTGTTTCAGCTGTTGATAAGTTCAAAAGCAAGTTTCAGAGTCTCTCCTGGCATCCGTTGTGGGTTTTCTGTTTTCTTCTTTCCTGTGTTTTTATGACTTTTTGGCTTTTGTTCATCTACGATGCTCTTGCTATCATTCTAGAACTCATCTTTACTCATTAATGTTCACACATCAAATTTATTCTCTAAGTTTGGGTGTGATATATTCAAGTCATCCTTTAGCTTTTGTTGACTTGTTTTAATTAACTTCAGCTTTAAATTGAATCTAGATGGGAACAATTGATGGTCTGTTCTACAGTCTGACCCTAGCCTTGTTCTTGTTCTAACTAAAGTTTGAACTACTGTATTGTTCTCTTTACAAAGATGTATTCGATTTGAATGTTGTGTATTCCATCCATCAAGGTCTGTATGAAAATCACTGGCAGTGAAACTTCAGGATAGATCTTGAAATACTCTTTTTGATAATAAATTTGAATGTCATTTCTATTCAATTTGTCATTCCTAGCAGATCACATGATTGTCTGATTCAAAATTGCCATCACTAATCCATCTCAGCTCACAAATGCCTATAGGATATTAATCTTCATGCCTTCCATTTTGTTACTTGACAACTTCTAATTTTCCAAGGGTGAGCTGATTGTGTTGTGTTTTAGGAGTTGGCCTGCTAACCATAAGTTTGATGGTTCAAACCTACCAGTCACTCTGTGGAAGAAAGAAAAGGCTCTTTGCTCCACTAAAGATTTATAAAACCCTATATGTTGTTGTTGTTACATACCATGGAGTCGGTTCCGACAGATATCGACCCTGCACAGGGTTTCTGAGGCTGTAAATCTTTACAGGAGCAGAAAGCCTCATCTTTCTCCCGCAGGACAGCTGGTAGTTTTGAACCGCCGACCTTGAGGTTAGTAGCCCAATTCATAACCACTATACTCCCAGAGCTCCTTACAACCCTAGAGCCACTGGAATTTGAAATTGACTTAATGGCAATGGATGTTGTTTTTATTTTCCCAATTTTTCTGGATTCATACTTGGTACATTCTACATTCTAATTATTAATGACTATTTGCAACTTTCTCTTACTTCTCCTCATGCTGCATCAGCTTTATTCCAGTTACTTCATTTAAGGTTTACTTTACTTGGAGGAAGCAGCTCTTCCATAGCCCTACTTTAAGTGACTTCCAGCTTTTGGGACTCATCTTTCATGATTACATCCATATTCTGCTGGAGTACAGTTTTCATTGGCAAAGTTTTTCAGACAAACTGCCAATTTTTGAAACCTGTCCACCATAGGTGGTCCTACTGGTATTTGAAACACTGGTGGTGTAGCTTCCAGCGTCAAAGCAACAGGCAAGTCACCACAATATGCCAACGCGATGGACCTGTGGTAGGTTAATTGTTTTCAGTGGTTCTCAATTCAGAATTCAAAATAAACTCCATGCCCTCGCATATCTGTCAGGATGAATCTGAGCTGCTGTAACCTGCACTCTGCTTTTGTAACTATGCACGGGTGGGCTTTGTAACCTGTTCTCAGTGGAGGAACTTTGGAAAGAGGCAGTTCATAGTGTCAAACATGTTCATCAACCCACATTGAGGCTTAGTGGCAAAGCTCCCAGAGGAGAGATATACCTAGAATGTTGTTGTTAAGTGCCATTGAGTCGGTTCCGATCCATAGTGTCGCTGCACAGGGTTTCCGAGGCTGTAAATCTTTACAGGAGCTTTCAGAAAGCCTCATCTTTCTCCCATGGAACAGCTGGTAGTTTTGAATTTCCGACCTTAAGGTTCACAGCCCAATTCGTAACCACTACACTACGTAGAATAGAAGTGGGAAAACTAGAAAGATGTAATGCATAGAAGGAAGAGACTCATGATAATCAGACTTGCCTTAGATTACAGGCTCTGAGTCTATGGCTATGGTTTTAATGTATGGTTTACTCCAATGTTCTCTAATTCAGTACTCATTGTCAACCTCGATATTTTTCAGTCTTCAATTAAAAGAGCTTGAGATGGTTTTTTTCAACCTTCTCTGTAGTTGTTAGTAACCATCAGATTGGTTCTATTTTGTGGTGACCCTGTGTACAGAATAGTAAAATGCTCGTACCAAAGTTATGAAAGAAATTTTCATGATTGTTGGTATGCTGAGTCTGTTGTTGGGACCACTGTCTATTTTCAGTGCCTTCTAACCTACAGGGATCATCTTCCAGTTCTGTATCAGACAATACTGTTATGGTTCATAGGGTTTTCATGGGTTGACTTTTTTTAGTAGTAGGTTGCCAGGCCTTTCTGACTACTTTGTCCTAGTCTGGAAGCTACATTGAAGCTGTCCTCCATTGATGACCTTGTTGTTATTTGTAATACAAATATTATCACTTCCAGCATCATGGCAATACAGAAGCTATCACAGTTAACAAACTGGCAAATGGTAGTGACCCTTATGGCAAGGATTGTTGTTGAACAACATTCATTTTTCATTACTGACTTGAATGCAGATATAATACCTGGAAACGCACCAACCACCTGGTGAACATAAAAGTCCATGTTTTGCCCCAACTCTGAAATACAGTGATGTATTTCAGCTTACCTCCAGATTATGAGAACAACAAAACAAACCCAAAACAAGTCCTTCCTTAGAATTAAATTTCTTTTACTGCCCATCCAAATGATTTCTTAATTTATATAAGCCGTCACCTCAGCTTTCTGTGACATCAGTCTCCTATTCTTCAATCTTACTCCCAGTAATGGAGGAGGGAAATTATAAAAGTTCTCAGCCCAATATTTTCCCACTACATGTTAATTTTGCTGTTGTTGTGAAGATGTGTACACAGCAAACCATTCAACAGTTTCCACATGTACATTTCATTGACACTAATCACATTCATTGAGCTGTGCAACCTTTGTTGCCCTCCTATTCCAAGTTGTTCCTCTTCGATTCACATCAAGTCACTGTCCTGTAAAAGTTTTTATCTAATCTTCTTAGTTGCCCTTGCCAGTTTGATCCTATATAGATCTTTAAAAAAAGCACAATGTTCAAAGCAGAAATTCTTAACTAGTTAAACTATTTTGTTTTATAAAGATTTTGGGGGATGTTTTTGGTTAAGTTTTTTTTAATGTTTTATTGTGAATTATGCGATCATTTACATGGGCGAACATTAGTTTTACATTCATCCTATCATATATCGTTTCATTGCCATGGTTAACAATCCCCTCCATGCATCATCAACCAACCAAAGGGTATACACTATAAGCCTGCCCCCTGGTCATCAGCACACAGCCCTTCTCCCTCTCTGGATCTAAAGTCCCCAGCTGCTCCATCTCTCCACATTATCATCTCTGCCTCCATCTCAGGCATCACTGCTTCTCTGGGTGGTTAAGTTTTAAAAATGATCTCAGGACAGTTTCAGGGGATCATCCCATCCTCCATGGCTCCAGACATTTAAAAATCCTATTGTACATTTTCCCCCTTTTACTCATGATCCTTTTATAGAATCTTGGATAAAAATCTACAGTAATAGAAACCTTTTTAATCAAAGATTCAGTGAAGGTATCTTGAGCAAAAGGGTGTGGCACCATAGGATAAGCACGCAACCTCTAGGTCACTTCGAACTGCAAGATTGGCAGTTTGGACTCAGCCAGCTGCTCCTCAGAAACTCAATACAGGGTTGCTAATGAGTTGAAACTGACTCAGTGGAACAAACACCAAATGGTAACCAGGTACCATCCACATTATTCTCATGAAAAAGAAGGCATTGAGGCAAGCCTTAAAACCTAGATTTTTTGTTTCTACCTAGCTGGGTTGATCTTCACAAATGAGGCACTTAATGCAGCCATCTAAGATGCAGTTATTGTAAAAAAAAAAAAAAGTCAACATAATCAAAGACTCAAGAAAAAGTTAGTCAAAAGGATTAATGGATCATGTAAATCACAGTGTCTGCTACTCAGAAACCAGAGAACCAGAGAAACTAGATGATTCCTGGCTATATTACCGACCACTTGGATAAGAACCACAGAAGATCCAGGGATAAAATGGGAGAAAAGCGTACAATATTCAGAATCATAAAAATGACAGACATATTGGTGGGACCCCTGAGATTGAGGCTCTTAGGCACCATTCAAACCCGGAACTGAACTTGACCCCTGTGGATGACCTTGCAGCCAAGCTGACAGGCATAGCAAATGACAATAATAACCGGTAAGAAATGTACTACTCCCGCACATTCAACTCGATGAGACCAAAAGGGCAGAATTTGTCTCAAAATGACATTCAGAAGACAGGAAGCAGCATGAAAGAAGAACAAATAGATATGGGGAACCCAGGGAAGAAGTAGGAACATACATTGATGAATTGCAACTAATGTTATGAAAGAAATTGTTTTATGGAAAAATAATTTGCTCTGTAAAATTTGCCCAAAACAACAAAAAATATTAATGATAATTGCTTATCGAATGATTGTTAAAGACATGAAAACACTATAACAGTATATATGACTGAAATCTTTGGAGTTCTCTAACCTGGGTATTTTATAGACCATAAATTAACAAACACTTCTTGTCTCTTAACGTTGTCTATACTTTTAAAACCTCTTGTCTGGGTGAAACTCTGTATTTAGCTGCCTTTTCTGATGAGGACAAAGAGGTATGAGTTCCTAAATGCATTATGTGAATTTTTGCTCTATTAAGTGAACTCGTAGAGTAGTGGTTACGAATCGGGCTGCGAACCTTAAGGCCAGCGGTTCAAAACTACCAGCCGCTGCGTGGGAGAAAGATGAGGCTATCTGCTCCCGTAAAGATTTACAGCCACGGAAACCCTGTACAGGGTCGCTATGGGTTGGAACCGACTCGACGGCACTTCACAACAACACAGTGAACATAGCAAAGAAACATGCTCACTATATCAGGGTCGATCAGCAGTCATACATACTGTCATACCTGCTTGGTCAGCTTGGTTTGTTGAACAAGAGAAGTCATTAGATCCTGCAGGGCAGTGAATTATTTAATGCCTCTTATAGTGTAGTGGTTATGAATCAGGCTGCTAATCTCATGGTCAGAAGTTCAAAACTACCAGCTGTTCTGTGGGCGAAAGATGAAGCTTTCTGCTCCTGTAAAGATTTAC
>NW_006409002.1:62412-89618 GCF_000296735.1 Chrysochloris asiatica | reverse complement strand
CACTAACCCAGAGTTCCACACCAGGACTTCCTTCTAGCCATAGTCTTTGTAAACTTCCGCCAAACTATTTTTTTCCTGATTGGTTTCGGTAACAGAAGGTGGGGGAATACGCAGACAGACAGATTTTATGTTTCAGCTGTGAGTGATGGCTAACAGAGTTAATTATAAAAATTTGGAACTCTCTCATGAGTATAAAATGAGCCATCTCAGAAGCAGGAACGGGGAATCTGACTACCATCAAAGGAGTGCATCCTTTGAACCCCAAGATCCCAGTGCATTGAACCTCCTCAATCCAGGGACAGAAAGCTGTGGTGTTAGAGGGTAGCAGAGGAGCAGCTGAAACCGGACAAGCAGTAGGCTTCCTAGCCCACGGAGGAAGTAAAGCTGAGGTACTTTGGGGCAGGAGGTTTGCTAGAACCACCTACCTTGTGGTTCAAGTTCAAAGTCCAGTGCTTATCTGATGGTGTTTTGCACATTGTAAGGGATTAGTATATGATAACAGTACATTAATGGTCAGGGTCTTTCTCTAATATGGTTGCAAGATGTGATTGTGTTTGAACAAAATTAAAGATACGTATACGAAATCTGCTTATACCTACAACTTTCTTTGGAAGGATGTTGTTGTTAAGTGCCATGGAGTCAGTTCCAACCCATAGTGACCCTGCTTAGGGTTTCCAAGGAGCAGCTGGTGAGCTTGAACTACTAACCTTGTGGTTCAAACTGACTTTGCAGTGCAGTGCATTAACCCACAGCGCCAATGAAGGGAGAATTGCTTTGGTTAATGGAAACATTATCTCTTCCCCTAGAAGCTTTTGATAAGTAGCTCTAGTCTCTTCAGAGCTGTCAGAACAACATTTTTCTGTAATCTGTACCTGCTTTGTTATATCATCTGTTAGCGCTTCCAAAGGTGATCAGTTTAAGTAATCTTATTATGTAAAATTAATAGGAATATATTTTTATGAAAGGAAATTAGACAAGGGCATCTCCTAGCACAGTAGTTAGGACTTGTAAGCAGTTTTAGTTTTCTTTTGGATAGCCTGTGCTGAGAATGTTTCACTGTATGGATTAGCACTCCCTCATTTTGAGGGTTCCCAAAAATCTGAGGATGGCATTTTTCACCTATATGCTATCAAATGATTAATTAGTATTCAATCATAACGAACTCTGGTAGCGAAGTGATTACGAATCGGGCTGTGAGCGGCAAGGTCAACAGTTTGAAACTACCAAGTGTTCCGCGGGAGAAAGATGAGGCTTTCTGCTCCTGTAAAGATTTATACCTCAGAAACCCTGTACAGGGTAGTTGTGAGTTGGAACTGACTCCACGGCACATAACAACAACAAAAACATAACGAACTAACAAGAAGGATGTTGGGGCATTTTGACACTTTCAATAGTTGATTTAAGGAGCTCTGGCAGCATAGTGCTTACAAATTGGGCAGCTAACCTCAAGGTCAGCAGTTTGAAACAACCAGCTGTTCTGCAGGAGAAAGATGAGATTTTCTGCTCCCGAAAAGATTTACACCCTCGGAAACTCTGTACAAAGTCGTTATGAGTTGGAACTGACTCCTTGGCACACCACCACCACCACCACCAATGGTTTATTTAATTGTCCGAAAGGAGTTTTTGTTAAGTGCCATCAAGTCAGTTCTGAACCATAGCAACCCTGTATAGAGTTTCTGAATCAACTGATGGGTTTGAATTATTGACCTACGGTCCAGCACCTTAGAATTCGGGAGTTTAGAAATCACCTAAAAAAAAAAAAAAAAAGCACAAACTCTCAGAGACATTCCCTCTGAGGAAACAGCCCCTACTTAAAACTCCTACACTATAATATTAAAGGGCAACTCTGGTCCAGTTTTCTAAATTATGGGTTCCTTTTCCTTGGCTGGCGAGTCATGTTTTGAGGGATCAGAGCAGAAACATGATGGCAGCTCTTTGTTTAAATGCTTGGCTGAAGGCTGATTGTGTTCTGTAAAGGAAAAAATCTTTGAGAGGGCAGTCAAAATGGCCAGGAAAATGATGAGAGAGGAGGCTCATCAGAGGAAAGAGAAAGAAGCGTTTGGCTCTTCCATACCTTTTCCTCTTTCCTTAATCAGAAAATAGTAGGGGCAATCATATTCTCAATACTAATGGTGCAGTTCGCTGAATAATGGCAGCAGGGAGAGAATTTTCAGGAGATTGGCCCAGCACAACCAACTGTTCCAACCTTTGAGCCAAGTTACATGCTCTGGGTTTTATCATTTATGTCTGTGTGATGTTTCACAGTTAGCAGGGAAGACATGGAGATGGGAGTTTATTAAGTGAAAGGAGATGAAAAAGAAAGTTCAAACACACCTCAAAGAAATAACATTTCGGCTCACTAATGCCTAGGATATCAATCTTTATGTGTTCCATTTCCTTTTTGATGACTTCCAATTTCCCTAGACTCATATTCATATATTCCAAGTTCCCATTATTAATGGATATTTGTAGCTCTTTCTTCTCATTTTGCATTGCGCCCAATCAGCAAATGAAGGCCCTGAAAGTTTTACTCCACCAACAGACATTGTTAAGGTCAACTCTACTATGAGGAGGGAGCTTTTCTACATTGGGATATGAGTGCTTTCCAACCTGTGGGGCTCATTTCCTGGCATTATATCAGACAATGTTCTGCTATTTATAAGGTTTTCAGTGGCTGATGACTCAGAGGAGTACTGGTGTGGTGTTGTGGGTTAATGCACTGGACTGCAAAGTCATTTGAACCTCAAGGTCACCGGTTCAAGCTCACCAGCCGCTCCTCGGGAAACAGGGTCACTATGGGTCAGAACCGATTTGAAGGCACTTAACGACAACAGTGACACAGAAGTTCACCTCTCCTTCTTAGTGTGTCTTTGACTGGAAGCTCAGCTGAGACCAGTTCACCATGGGTGACCCTGCTGGTATTTAAAAGCCTGGTAACATAACTCCCAAGGAGTTCTGGTAGCGCAGTGGTTAGGAATCAGGCTGTGAACTGCAAGGTCAGCTGTTTGAAACTACCAGCTGTTCCGTGGGAGAAAGATGAGGCTTTCTGCTCCCGTAAAGATTTCCAGCCTCGGAAACCCTGTACAGGGTCACTATGAGTCAGAACCGACTCCACAGCACACAACAACAACAGCATAACTCCCAGCATCCCAGCAACATGGAAGCCACCACGTGGGAAACTGACACATGAGTGGTAGTGATTGACACCAAATCCTAGCTCTATAAAACAAGAAAATCACTCAAAAACACTGGAACGGAGGCTACTGTCAATATTGGATTTAAGATTGGATTCTCTAGGCGGGAATTAAGTGTCTTTTTCTTTAAAAGAGGAGTCCCATGGTTGAGCAAACAGTTAATGTGTTCAGCTGCTAATCAAAATGTTGGAGGTTTGTGTCCATTCAAAGACACCTCAGAAGAAAGGCCTGGGGATCTGTTTCCAGTCAGTCAGCTAATAAAAATCCTGTGGAGCACAGTTCTACTCTGATACATCTGGGGTTACCCTGAGTTGGAATCCTGGTCAGCAATTATGTATTTTTCTTTGAAAGAACAAACAATATCCATTTTTACATATACTTAATCTGAGGAAATGATAAAAAACTTGATAAAGAAAAACAGAACAAGTACTGTTCAGACGATTTCTAAGTGTTGTGATGTTGCAGAGTTATGAAACCTTTGAACCTAATTGGGAAAAAGAACAGGCGTAAAGAATAATTGAAAATTTGAGCAAAACTTTGAAGAAAGGGGGAAATCTCCACACCTAAGTAAGGAGAATGAAGATGGAGGGGGGGAAAGCAAAAAAATGGGCTTATTTGAATGGACACTGTGGACGGAAAATATAGAAATGGAAGACAAATATGCAAAAAACTAGGATTGTGTAAGAATCAAGGAAGTTTAAAACACAGCTTTTAGGATTCTGAACTTAACTCGGTAGAAATATGGAATGTCTCATGGTGTCAAAGCAGGTAGGTAACATGATAAGCAGGAAACAGTATTTTAAGAAGAATCACAAACATGCGTGCAATTCTAAAAACTTGGAAAGTGCCAGAAAATTAGTATCTGATGAGTAACTGATTAGGAAATTAAGGTCAGTATCTCCATTTTCCAATGCTACTTGAGAAAAATCTGAACATGGATTGCGATACACATGAAGACATCGGTTGCATTTTCCCGGTCACACTGATTCTTCCCAGGATTCCCAAGTGCTCATCCTAGCAGTCTTATTGCACTGATAATTACAATTTCAGGAGAACCCATTCATGCCTCATTATTTTAGGTGAAGTTGTTTTGACTGAGTGCACACATCTATTAGTGTTAAGTCATAGTAGATAATGAAATACTGTTAGTCCAATGGACCTGTGTTAGGTGGACCAGGGATTTTAATTAAATATCTGAATGAATGTTGTACTGCCGATACTATCCAGAAAGCATATGTCTGGGTTAATATCGTACAAATCAGTTATGCCTCTTTCAACCTTTAATTATGGCATTCCAACTCTTTGTTCTTAGTTACTGCTAATGTCAAGGTGATTACAGATAAAAATTACTTGATTATCCAAGTGACTGAAGAAACCAAATGAAATGGAAAGCAATTTCACTATCGCTACTTGTTTTATAAGTAACCATTCCTACCTAGCATGTTATTTCACTTAAATAAAAACAAAACAAAACAAAACAAAAACCTCTTTCTTTTCTAGGAATTAGAAAATATATGATACAAGTTTGGAAGTGCCTACTGTTTGCCACATTTGCAACTAAACTCAATTTTCAAAACAGTCATGATCTTGGTTGTCCATTGTAAAACTGATGTGGCATTGGACCTTCTCTGACTTCAGGGGGAGAAGGGTGAATCAAGATCTGCATCAGTATGTATGTATGAGGTGGAGGCCATACACACTTGTACTCTGCAACCTCTTCAATCCATTCTGAAACAAGCTGTCCCTCCCACAATGCACTCTCATTCTCTCCTGAGTTTGAGAATTTTTTGCAGTGGCCACACAGAACTTATAAAGCATGCTTACGATTACAGGGTTAATTAAGGCAGTAAGCAGGTTATAATTCAGGATGAGAACAGCTTTGAACTAATGAGAAATTCTCCAATTAGGACAGCTTCTCACTCTCTTGCCCTCACATCCCAGCTCTCAGCATGGGTCCCACTTCTCTATCTGAGCAGCCTGACCGCCTCTGTCCTGATCAGTGTGACTCTTTAGCTTAGCTGGTTAGTGCCTGGAGTTACCTCTCTAGACCAGGAAGTCATTAGCCTGGACGTTCTTAGCGCTCTTGTTCTGTGGGTCAGCCCAACCAATATAACCACAGTGCTCTGTACGCCAGGACACCCACCACAACATCTATCTCCTGCTGATCTGCTGGTTCTGATGCTGCTGCTACCACCTTTCCTTTGTTGCTGGACTGCCATGACTGATGCCACTTCCTGTCGTGTCTCTGCTGGCTCATGTTTAAACACTCTCTCCTGTGTCTAAGAGTTTCTCATAGTGCAGAGACCCTGAGTCCAAGAAGCACGTTTCACTGGTGACTTTTATTCTTGATGGTAATAAAGTCTCATTATGCCTCTGGGATTGGCTCACTTTAAGCCCAGTGTGTGATAAAACTGACCAATTCCTTACTTATTGGCATATTGCATAGTCTCAAGCTCACCAGCCTCTCCTTGGAAACCCTGTACAGGGTCGCTATGGGTCAGAACTGACTCGATGATGCTTAACAACAACAAAATCCAGTCATTGTGTGGGAATCTGAGGACCATTGCTAGAAAGGCCACATTAGTAATTCACCGCACTGATGAATAAATGTACGTTTTGACCGTTGCCAATTCTGGAGCTGTTTTAAGATAATCTTATCTGCTATCCAGTCAGCTACCAATTCATGGTGACCCCTCAGACAGCAGAAGCCATGCTGCCCAGTCCTGTGCCATTCCCATGATGCATTATGGATCAGATTATGATCCAGTGTTTTCATTGGCTACTTTTTTTACAATAGATCATCAAGACTTTTTCCCTTAGCCAGTCTTAATCTAGAAACATGTGTATTAGCTGGGAATCGAACCAGATTTCTGTATGGAAGGTTACACTTCTATCGTTGAAACACCACTGCCTCCTCCTCAGACTCTGATGTTATTTGTTGTAAAGTGCCGTCGGTCGAGTCAGTTCTGCCCTACAGTGACCCTCTATAGGGTTTCTGAGGAGTGGCTGGTAGATTTGAACCACTGACCTTGTGGTCTAGTGCATTATCCTGCAGTACCATTCTAGGACTCCTCAGACTCTCATACACAATCCAATCCGTGTCTCAAAATGATACTGTTGACCACTTGAAATTCATTTGATCTGTTCAGTATCTGAGCTTGCTTCATCTTTCCACCCAGGTAGAATTTGGCCATTCCAGTAGTTGGAGTATTCAGAAAGGGCTTGCCTTGGCTTTTAAATTCTAAGGAACATAAAAAACAACAAGGTAAACTTTTGGTGTGCTGTTCCTAGTCAGGAGAATTAGACACTCAAGACCCCAACATTGACATCAACCACACTAATAGTGGCCCTGTTCTTGGGGGTGAATGATGAGGCTCTAGAGACCTTTATTTATGTATTTATTTTAATAGTTCCAATTCACCAACCACCCCTCAGAAACTCTTCACCGCATTGCTATAAGTCAGAACCAACTCAGTGACACTTAATAACAGTAGTTTATTGAACGTTTCCATAGGAAATTAGTTTTTTGTTCAATAATTCATATTCATTTTCTTTTCCGACCTTGGTTGTAATCCCTCAATGTAGCAACACTTTTCCCACTTCCTCCCTTCCTGCCTCTGAGCTTTGATTCTGGAAAAATCTTTTTGTCACATCTGGTTGTTTTTACTGAGAAGTGTTATGTGGATATTTCTCACCGGATTCTTTCATATATCCAAAGGCTGCTTTAAAAATGTTTATTTCATTAATGATTTACTTCTATTTAAGTTGTGTAAGCTAAAAAGTAAGGAACTCTGGTAGTGTAATGGTTATGAATTGGGCTGCTAACCTCAAGGTCAGCAGTTCGAAACTACCAGCTGTTCCATGAAAGAAAGATGAGGTTTTCTGCTCCCGTAAAGATTTACAGCTTCGGAAACCCTGTGCAGGGTCGCTATGAGTCGGAACCGACTTCACGGTACTTAACAACAACGACAAAGCCAAAAAATATTTCTACTCAGGTTCCAGTTCATATTTAGACACATCTCTGAAATCAGTTGATGACTATAAACAAGTTCTGTCATGCAATACCCTTGTCTCATTATGGTGACTAAGAAAAAATTGAAATAGTGGCTTCCAAGGGGATCTACTGGGGCAATTCAAAGCAGGGAGGTTGTGGTGATGGTTATTTTGAGTTTTCAAAGGAATGATCTTGGATTTTTTTTTTTTTTTTTTTCCTCAGAGGATATAGGGCAATCATGGGGCCTTATTAGGAAGAAGATTTAAGACTCTGAAAGCATGTTAATAAAAAAAGGCCCAGAAAGTTGTGTCAAGAAAATGTTTTCCAACAGGGAAAAGCACCTCCTTACTCTCAGAGTGTTTTGCTGTTAAACCTCACCTCATCCACATTGTAGCCTTGCTCTTGACCCTTCAGACTTTCTTTGTTTCCAAAATTGAACATTTAAAAGAAATACAATTTGAGTCACTAGAGTATGCCCAAACTGCTATTTTGATGTGCTCTAAAAGGAGGAGCACAGAATTCTTTGGGGAAGAGTTGTTAGTGCCATTGAATCAGATCCAACACTTAGCAACCCTATACATGGTTTCTGAGGAGCAGCTGGTGGATTTGAACAGCTGACCTGGTGGTTCACAGTCCAGTGCTAATTATATGGTGCCACACTAGAGAGATAGAAACACTGCCTTCTGAAATTTTATAGAGGTACATGGAGGGTATATATCAAGAAACTATAGCTTCACATTGTAATATTTTTTTGTTTAATAATGGTTTCTTTTTGACTTACCCTCATATAACTTTTATATTGCTAAACCTGAAAACGCTATTTATTCTGAGCCAATGGGAAATTATTGCTGTCCCTAAGAAAGCAGATTTCACATTTATTTTTAGATTGTTGAAGACTTTAAGTAGAAAAAAAGAAACACAGATTTAAAATGTTTCAAAATACAAAGGAAGTTTTAGTAAGGCTTTTTTTCTGATCTCCATTGTTTTTCTAAATCTTCTGTAACCCATGATGTCCTAACTAACTACACAGCTTCATACATGCAGTATAGACAAGAACCAAATGTCCATTCTTCCCAAGAATACAATGTTTACCTTATGGAAGATTGTATTTCTACCAGAGCAGAATAACATCAGTTTCACATTTGACTGGCGATTTTTCAATTCTAGGAAGACAATAGCATCATAGTTCTCATCGTTTAAGTAAAGAATATTCAATGCATTTTGAGAACTGTGCATTAACTTTGACGGCTCTTCTACAGTTTGGATACTACAGTGGCTTGCAATGGAGACAAAAATTTCAACTATGTTAACAAAAGAAACTTCTGTTCTCTAAGACTGAAGTCCTTGTAGTTCTCAAAGCAAATAATGCTCCCTTTTGTTGTTAAGTGCCATTGAGTCAGTTCTGACTCATAGCAGACCTGTACAGGGTTTCCAAGGAGCAGCTGGTGAGTTTGAATTGCCAACCTTGTGGTTCAAACTGACCCTGTGGTCCAGTGCTTTAATCCACAGTGCCACACCTATAGATATATTTTTATTTATAGTATATTCACTTTGGAATAAATATACTATTTAATCATCTTTTTAATAAACAGGTAAAATCATGACTCATACAAATATAAAAGTAACTGACTAAATAGGTACTTCAGCTCATTAACAAGGAAATAAGATGTCACAACCAGTTCAAAGGACAAATGCAAAGAACAGATACAATTATTATAGATAAAGATTATTGAGAAGACTATGCCTCTCATGGGTGGGATCGGGGGGGACGGAGGTCAGTGGAAACTAGTACACAAATCTGCACATCTACAGGCAGAATTACTTTGCATTTCTACCAGTTCTCTGTAAGAAGGTTTCCTAACTTTGCCTCCTAGATATCATGAATGGAGTCCTGCTGTGGCACTATAGGATAAGCACTGGATTAGTGGGTCCCTGTGAGTCAGAACTGACTCAATGGCACTTAACAGCAATTACCATCACAAGGACAAAACCACCAGCTGATGCTTGGAAGCCATATACAGGGTTGTTATGAGTTGGAACTGACTGATAGGACCTAACAACAACACAACACCAGTTATCTAGAGTGTGCCGCTGCTAACTGAAAGAACCTTCCAGGCACTCCAGGTGAGAAAGATAAAGTTCCATTAAAAACTGCAGGTTTGGAAACTCTACGGGACAGTTTTACACTGCCCGATATTGTCTCTAAGGAGCTCTGGTAGTGTAGTGGTTATGAATCGGGCTGCGATCGGCAAGGTGTCGTTGTTGTCAAGTGCCGTCAAGTCAATTCCAACCCTTAGCGACCCTGTACAGGGTTTCTAAGCCGTTGAGTCGGCTCTGACCCATAGTGATCCTGTATAGGGTTTCCAAGGAGCAGCAGGTTAGCTTGAACCGCCGACCTTGCAGTTCAAACGGCTTTGCAGTCTGGCGCATTAACCCACAGCGCCATACCAGGCCTCCAACCTAAGCAGTTCTAAATTACCAGCTGTTCTCGAGGGAGAAACATGAGGCTTTGTGCTCCCGTAAAGATTTACAGCCTCGGAAACCCTGTACAGGGTTGCTATGAGTCGGAGTCAACTCCATTGCACATAACCAACACCATACAGTCTCTAAAGAGCTCTGGTAGCGTAATGGTTACAAATTGAGCTGCTAAACTCAGGGTCAGCAGTTTAAAATTACCAGCTGTTCCATGGGAGAAAGATGAGGCTTTCAGCTCGTATAAAGAGTTACAGTCTCGGAAACTCTTAACAGAGTCGCTATGAGTCGGAACCGACTTCACGGCACGTAACCACCACCACCACCATATTTGGCGATGTGGATTAATGCGTCAGACTGCAAAGTCTTGCTATAGAGTAAGGGTGGGCAACGTCTGGCCCTCAATCTTTATGGTGCTGGTGGTTATGTGCTGTGGAGTCGGTTCCTCATAAGGCCAGGGAAATCATTTGCTCTGGCTCTGTCAAAGCAACCACAGTTTCAGCCATCACAATGAGGTGAGTTAAATGTTTGACCAAACATATTATTGTTGTTAGGTACAGTTGTGTTAGTCGTAGCAACCCTATGCACAACAGAGCAAAACACTGCCCAGTGCAGTGCCAACCTCACAGGCGTTGCCATGTTTGAGCCCATTGTTGATGTCACTGTGTCATTCCATCTAATTGGGGTCTTCCTCTCCTAATCTGACCCTCTACTTTACCAAACATGATATCCTTCTCCAGGGACTTGTCCCTCCTAGTAATATGCCTGAAGTATAAGGGACAAAGTCTGGCCATCCTGGCTTCCAAGGAGCATCCAAGGAGCATTCAGGCTATAGTTCTTCCAACACAGACTGGTTTGTTCTTTTGAAAGTCCATGGCAATTTTAATATTCTCTTCCAACACCATAACTCAAATGTATCAATTCTTCTTCAGACTTCCTTAGTCACTGTCCAATTTATTAAGGACCTCTGGTACCATAGTGGTTACCAGTAAGGCTGCTAACCTCAAGGTCAGCAGTTTCTGTGGGAGAAAGATGAGGTTTCTGTTCCTGTAAAGATTTACAGCTTAAGAAACCCTATGCTATGAATCGGAACAAACTCCATGGCTCATAACCATCACCACATTGAGGTTATTGGAAATACCATGGCTTGGGTCAGGCACACCTTAGTCCCCAGACTGACATCTTTGCTCTTGAACACTTTAAAGAGGTCTTCTGCAACAGATTTTACCTAGTATGTTACATCAGTAGATGTCTTGATTGCTACTTCCATGAGTGTTGATAGTTGATGTGAGCAAAATGAAGTCTTTGACAACTTCAATCTTACTCCATTTATGTGGAGACCAAATACAGCAGGCTAATTTTAAGTATTTTCACATGGCCTGTAAATGATATTGTAATTGTCTAAATGGCCCTTGGCTGAGACCAGTGTCCCCACCCTTGCTGCATAGGGTTTCTGAAGCTGTAAACTGACGCGGTGTGTTAGAAAGCTTCATCATTCTCCAGCGGAGTGGCTGGTGGGCTCAAGCTGCTGACATTGTAGTTCATAGTCCAGGGCTTGTCATCTACAGCCACCATGTTCCCCATCTACATCTTCAGAGTTGTACAGGAACTCAGTGGAAGGCTAGAATCAGATGACATGGAAGAATGTACTCTACACAGTATATCATTTTCCTTTGAAGTCAAATGTCCCCTTTTAATTAGGAATAAAGGACTCTGGTTGTGTAGAGTTACAAGCTGGGCTGCTAACAACAAGGTCAGCAATCCGAATGTATCAGCCACTCCAATGGAGAATGATGACGTTATACAGGGTCGCTATGAATCGAATAACCATCACCATAATTGGGGATAACTGGTATGTAGCCTTTAGGTTAATCTCAAGTATGTTCTCCAGAAAGTCTTTCTCTGTCACCTTCTACCTGCCTGGTCTTAGACTCCCTCTTCTCAAAGTATCTCATGAATAGCAATCACTGTTTACTACATTGTTATAATTCAATATTCATTGTTTTCTTAATATCCCTTATTTTTCTTTTTGATTACACAGTATTTGATTCGTAGACAAAATTTGCAATATATTTCTAGATGGTTAGAAAGAAGGAAGAAGGGAGGAAGGAGCAATGGATGTGTGCTTAAATGAGTTGCAGGCAAACATTAGTCACCCTTTATAATTCACTAGGTGCTGAAAATGATTAATACCCTGTTGGCAGTTCAAGGCTGAAAGGCACCTTGAAAGAAGGGTCTGGTGATCTACTTTTGAAAAAATCATTCACTGAATACCCTGTGAAGCACAATTGTACTATGAACCACATGGCGTCATCATGAGTTAAAATCTAATTGATAGCAACTGATTTTGTGCTCCACCATGTATTTGAGCCCAGTTCAATCATCTCTAGATTGCCATTTAACTTAGAACATAATACATATTATATTGTTACTGAATTAAATCTTATTTATTTGAGCTTGCTCTTGCTTAACTATTTGATTTTGGGGAAATCTTTATTTGCATTGCAATTATTAATATATATCTCCAAAATATGTACTATTTACTGTTGTGTAAATCACCTTGATCAACTATCAACACTCATGGGAGCAGTAAATCTTGCATTAGGCAAAGCTGCTGCACAAGACCTTTTTTAAAGTATTGAAGAGCAAAGATGTCAGCTTGAGGACTAAGGTGCACCTGACCCAAGCCATGGTGTTTTCAATAACCTCATATGCATGCGAAAGCTGAACAGTGAATGAGGAAGACTGTCAAATAATTGATGTTTTTGAGTATGGTGTTCAAGGAGACGATTGAAAGTGCCATGTGCTGCCAAAAGAACCAATAGATCCGTTTTGGAAGAAGTGCAGCCAGAGTGCTCCTTGAAGGCCAAGATGGCCAAACTTCGTCTCTCATACTTTGAACATATTGTTAGGAGGGACCAATCACTGGGGAAGGATATCATGTTTGGTAAAGTGGAGGGCCAGAGTAAAAGAGGAAGACCCCCAACGAGATGGATTGGCAAAGTGGCAGCATCAATGTACGCAAGCATGGCAACAGCATTGATGTTGACCCAGGATGGACAGTGTTTCATTCTGTTGCACGTAAGGTCGCTAAGAGTGGGTACCGACTCGATGGCACCTAACAACAACAACAACAACAACAGTAACTAATCACCTGTAAGGAGTCCTGATGTGGCACTGTAGCCTAAACACTGGCTTGATAACCGAAAGGTTAGCAGTGCAAACCCACCAACTTCTCCTTGGAAATGGTATGCACGGTTGAGTTGGAACTGACTGGACAATACTTAGGAACAACATCCACCTATGAAGAAATCCTGCTGGTACTGCAGGATAAACACTGGATTGCTAACTGAAAGGCTGGTGATCATACCCACCAGTCACTACGTAAGAGGATTAAGCTTTCTGCTCTGTTGTAAAGATTGTTGTTATTGTTAAGTGCCATCAAGTCAAATCCTACCCATAGAGACCCTGCATAGGGTTTCCGAGGAGCATCTGGTGAGCTTGAACCACCAACCTTGCAGCTCAAATGACTTTACAGTCTGATGCATTAGCCCACAGTGCCACACCAGGACTCTGTTGTAAAATTGCTGTTGTTATGTGCCGTGGAATTGGTTCAGACTCAGAGCGACCCTGTACAGGGTTTCCGAGGCTGTAAATCTTTATAGGAGCAGAAAGTCTATCTTTCTCCCGCAGGACAGCTGATAGTTTTGAACTGCTGTCCCTGAGGTTTGCAGCCCGATTTATAACCACTATACTACCAGAGCTCCTTGTTGTAAAGATTAAAGCCTCAGAAATCCTGTCAGGATTGCTATGAGTCAGAATCAACTTGATGAAACTCCGTTTGGTTTCAGGGTAATTCCCTTTGAGACGTTTTTTGTTTCTAGTTTTAATAAGATCATTTAACTTAGTAATAAATTTACTAAAGTGAAGTTTTATAGAAATAAAAGCAGTTATCTTGAACTATCTTCGAAATTATGTGAGTTGGGTGATTAGAGAAAATTCTTTTTATTTATTTATTTATGACAATATGGCTAGAATAATACAGCTCAAATGAATTTCCTCTCTGTTCCTGTAATGTTTTGAAAGCTACATATGCACATAAATAATTAATGCTGTTTTAGGTTCAACTAATAAAGAGATTTTCAAAGATTATGGGAGCATTAACTGAAAATTAATGTGCAAAGAATATGTGTATAGTACATATTTTTAAAGGTCTTTAAGTCTCAAATATGCACAGAAAAATAATACTTCTTTTCCAGAACCCTCATTGCACAGGATTCCTAATGAGAGAAAGAATGAACATAAATTTAAATTTATCTGTATGCTATGTGCTATCAAGTGGGTTCTGACTCATAGCGACACTCTATATGGTTCCAGTTCAAACCAACATTCAGACCAATGCATCAGCGCCACACCAGGACCCCGTATGTCTGTATGTGTATGTGTATGCATGTTCAAACACAGTATCTTGAGAAATACAAATCCCATGCTGCAAGTGAGTAAAAGTCAGTTGAAAGGTTTGTGACTTTCGAACAAGATGGACATTGGATTTGCATATGAGCTCTGTCCATTTTTACTTGCATAAACTGGTGTGAGGGACTTCTTTTTTTTTTTTTTCGGTTTTATTTTCCTTTGATCTGAAATGAAAGTAATTCCAATTCCATAGGACTGAGATGACAGTAAGGAGATGATGAGCCCATTTATATTAGGGAAGAAGTTAGGAAAACATGAACTCGAAGCCCTGCTCCTTCCCTTTTCCTGTACCCTATCTTGTCCTTACACTAAAAGTCCTCACCCTTCCCGGAAATCCACCCCTTTTCTAGAACATACCTTCTTTGTGTGTGAGTTTCCAGTCCTGCCCTAGGTCACACCTTATCCGTAGATGTGAGTTGCCAGCCTTTCTCTGAAACTCATGTTGTCCTTAGATAGATGTCTCACCCTTCCTTGGAGCATCACCATATCCTGTATCTGAATTCTCAGTTGCACACCTTGTCCTTGGGTTCTCAGCCTTCCCTGGAACATATTTTTGTCCTTGTTTGCATTTTTATCCCTCTTTTATACTTTGTACACTACTTCCTCTTCAGCCATAAGTCCTTCTACCTGGATCACTTGCTGGCTGTCTTTGCCTTTGCACACCCATCTGTGAGTTTGGTGACAACTGAGGCCTTCCTTGCCTGTATGTTTGGAGCCATTGAGCATCTCAGGGACTCAAAAAATGACAGCATGTGAGCCATCTTTGAAACTCGCCCCCCCCCCCCCCCCCCGCTCCGCCCCAGAGGATTCACTTCATTTTACCTTTTCTCTAGAAACTACAGACGTCCTTTAAACCATGATAGGCTTACACTGAATTTACCTATTGTCCGTAGTCTAGAGTAGACTATACAGCAGGCTGTGGTTCTGTAGTCTGAACAGCTTGTACTGTTGTTTTCCAATAAGACTCATCTGCATGCCTTCCAGCATTCAGTGTTACCTCAGCATCACCAGGAGTAAGAAGCAACATTGGACATCTTTTCTAGCACTAATGTGACGCTCGTGCAATGAACAGATGCGTATCCTTGTCCCTGGTATTCAAGACAGTGTGTATTAAGACATGAGCTTATTTTCACTCCCTGTGGTCTAGTGTGGTGCTGTGGGTTAATGCGCTGGTCTTTGTCTGTTTGAACTGCAAGGTCGGTAGTTCAAGTTAACCAGTCGTTCCTCAGAAACCCTATACAGGGTCACTATGGGTCAGAACAGCTTAGTGGTTACGAATCGGGCTGCGAACCTTAAGGTCAGCGGTTCGAAACTACCAGCCGCTCCGCAGGAGAAAGATGAGGCTTTCTACTCCTGTAAAGGTTTACACCCTCAGAAACCCTGTACAGGGTCTCTATGGGTCGGAACCAACTCGATGGCACTTAACAACAACAACAACAACAAATGGTGCAAAGCTGTACTTGGGTATACAAAATCCATGCCCCATGGGTTTCTTGATGGCTGTTTTCTTCACAGTACACTCATTACTTCGCAGCCTCTTTAGGCACACTATTGTGTTTTCTTCAATGAAACCAGAAAAATGGTATCCTAGTTGTTTACTGTAATACTGTTGCTATGCTAAACTATAGACCAGGCATCTTATTAAGTCAATTTTAGATTTGACTTCTTATTCTTTTGTGTGTTTTTTTTAAATGTGGTGAGTATATAAGTGACAAAAAAAAAATGCCATTCTGATATTTTTTACATGAACAACACAGTGACTTTGTCTTCATCATATTAAATAACTACTGAAATTATTCTTTCCCACATTTTCCCACCATTCTAACAGAAACTCAATGCCTCACCCAGCAATCACTTGTGGAAACCACTAATAGGCTTCAAAGGAGCTCTGGTAGCGTAGTGGTTACGAATTGGGCTGCGAACCTCAAGGTCAGCAGTTCGCAACTACCAGCTGTTTAGTGGGAGAAAAATGAGGCTTTCTGCTCCCATAAAGATTTACAGCCTCAGAAACCCTGTGCAGGGTCACTATGAGTTGGAACCCACTCCATGGCACATAACAACAGCAACAATAGATTTCAATCTCCATACATTTGCCTTTTGTAGATATTTCTCTTTGTAAAATTTTTATTTTGCTATTTTCTTTACTTTTTTTTTTTTTTTTAACTGCCTCCCCTGTTAATCTCTAGGCAGTGAATAATTCTCCCTTGCCTCCCACCCCTGGTAACCACCATAGAATGTTGCTTTTTGCATGAAAACTTGCTCATTCTTTTTAATTCTAGCCGTACTATTGTTTCTGAAAATAACGTTGTCATGACTCTTCACATTTATTTCCTAGGAATTATTGGAAATACATTTATGATATGCTGGGGGATATGTCCAAAATAGGTGTATAGAGATTGGTGTTACGTGTTGTTGAGTCGGCTTCAACTCAGATAGCAACTCTATATAGTGTTTCTGAGGAGCGGCTAGGGAGTTTGAACCATCGACCTTGCTATTCAAACCGACTTTTGAGTTCAAGTGCTTATCCTATAAGGTGCTACAGCAGGATTCCTACATAGTGATTGTTGGTGTAAAGTGCTGTTGAGTTGGTTCCAAGCCATAGCGACCCTGTATATGGTTTCCAAGAAGCAGTTGGTGAGCTCGAACTGGCGACCTTGTGGTTCAAACATTGGACAACATTTGTTAACTTTTCCTCAGTATTCTTGTGGGTAATGTTGGTAATGACTTTAATACTGTACTTAAGAAGAATTTGTGTTATCATTGGGGTTATGTTGTACAGTGTAAAACTTGCCACGCTGAATAAAGTCATTGGCGATTATGCTTTTAATAACCATCCAACAGGATTAGAACCCTTTCTGATACACAGATTGAGTTACCTGTATTATTTTCTATGACAATTAAGGTTTTGCAATATAAATAATTGAGGTGATGATTTTACACCCCACTCTTCAGTGCACACAGGTATCTATTATTTCTGCAGTGGAGTTTAGAAAGGCGTTTTACTGTCTGCCTATGGTTTTGATTCTCAGGAGTTGAATCCACAGCATGGCTGAGCCTTGAAGAACTTGGACCCTCTCTCTGATGCCTGTTTCCAAATTTCTGCTGTAACACAAAAACTACAAAAGGGGCTTTGAAAGAACAGAAATTTATTTTTTCACAGTTTGAGGCTAAAAGTCTACAGATAAGGTTTTGACCAAGTGTAGAGCTGAATTAAGGCATGTGAGGGCCCTGAAAACTAGTAATCTGTGGTACCCATCTGTGAACTCACACATTTGAACCGGATATGTGAATTAAGCGCACACACAAACTTGCACAACAAACCTGAGGGTAGATCAAAAAGTATTTCTGTAAAATCATAGAAACCTTTCTTAAACAAAAATATCAAAATGTGAAACTATTGTCTTTCAGCATGGTCTCCATCTATACACATTCTTGAAAGTGGTATTTTTCATCACTTTCTATCCCTTCCTGAGCCCTGGTGTGGATCTGTAGGATAAACACTGGACTTGTAACCACAAGGATGAAGTGAGCACAAGACTTGTTTTTAATTCTTTGGGATAAACCAACACTCCTTTCTTGGGTGTCTTCATGCATTCATCATCAGGTATAATCACATTCTTTGAGAAGGAAAGTCTATTTCAAAGAACTCCATATGCTTTTGTCCATCCTGTCATGCGAGATTGAAGTGTGTTAGTGAGGGAAATTGATCTCTGGTACTCGTGGTACTCTTGGAGCACTTTTCCTCATTTGCTTGTTTCTTTCTAATGCTACTGTGATGATGAATGACTTGATAGCACTATTTGGCAGTATTTGTTTTAAGTGTTTTCAAAAATTTCAGAATCTCCTCTTAAATAATGTAAATGTCCTGTTAATGAGTTGTAGAAATATGTGCATGTCTTTAAATCTTCTGAATCTTGGAGAGCTTGATACCTCCAGTGAAAATGCTATGATGTATTATTTCCCATAACTATCATAAAGACATACATAAAGACATTTTGTTGGCAGTGTTTTCAATTGCTCTTTTTGTACTTCCATTTTGCACCTGGTCTTCAGCAATATTTTCTAAGGCACCTAAGACTCTGGCAATCTGAGTGTATAGTTCCAGGATGGCACTCAATGTTTTAATATGTGGTTCCCAACATGAACTCAAAAGGCGTGTTAATGTTGTTCATTGTCTAAATAAGTTTAAGAACTGCCCGTTGGGGACTAAAGGCAGCAAAAATTGTGTACAGTAATTGAACAGCAGACAAAAAATCAACAGCTTTCAGACGATCTCTTACCCTATATCCTACAAGATTGAGTGAATGTATACGGTATGGAAAGGACATACTGATTGCATACTAAAGTTTCTGTGTACATGCTTTACAATATTCTGATACAGTGCTAGATTTGTCATAGAATTGGCTACTGTACTTATAAAAATCAGTTTTGCAGATTTCACATCAATAGCGAAGTATTTGACTTACAATATTTCACTGCTATGGTTTTCTAAGCTAGTAAATGTGGTAACTTGCTTGATAGAGTTTTCATCGGTTGCATCTTAACAAAATGCATAGCTGATTTGTATGAAAAAGATGAAGAGTAGAATGCTCAGACAAACAGAAATACCAAGCTATACTTATTTTACTGCAAACAGTTGACCAAATGTTATCGTATATTAAATTCACTAAAGCTTCCTCCAATTTTTTACACATGGATGATCGGATGTCCTTTCATATGCCACCATATTGAGATGTAACAAGTTAAATAAACCCACAAAATGGAAACTTTGAGGAAAGTCAAATAGTTCATATTTTCCTTGATAAAAGACTCACCCTAGAGCAATTGTCATAACAACAACAACATATTACAAAACTAATTTTCAATATTGATGTTCTTTATTGATGTGCACTTCTAGTTCATGAATTCAGCCTAATTCATATCTTCAGTTTAAATCTAAGAGCATACAATCTCTAAGTGTTTTTTATGTTTATATGTTATAGTCCAGTCATACTAGTCGATTATCCATGCATATCAAATCAAGAAGTAAGCGATTTAGGACTGAATAGTTAGTAAACCAAACAAATTTCATCACTAGCTTTGCACCCGAGAAATATATTCTGGCTAGAGAATCTTGTTTGTTTACATGTTCTAGTAGGATGTTTACAATCACTTGGCCCTCTTTTCAATCCAGTGATTTTCATCATCAGTACAAGAATGGTTTCACAAAGCAGACAATTTGAGATTCTAGAATAGTTTCACTTTCTACACTATTACTAATTTTTTTTTATTACAGCAAGGAATGGACTTGGAATTTGGAACACATTCTGTTTGTATTGCTATCAATAATTTTAGCACTACCTGTACTAGCACAGTGATTTGCACCCATTAAACTCAAGCATTCATTTGAAGGAATCTCTTCTGATTCACTAGAGTTCAAAAAGGAAGCTGATTTTGTAACTGTTTTTAAATATTCACAAATCCATTTTTTGTTAATTTCTGCAAGCTCTCATTTTTTTTTGCCACTCCACTTAGTTATTACCATTTTTTATTAATTTCATAGAAAATGACGCCACTTTAAAAATTTGTTTCTACCATACCAAATAAATGAGAACTGAAAATAAAACTTCTGGACAATTTAAAATTGTATTTTAAAATTTGCATTAGAAATTGGAAATTAATACAAATTTATGTTAGATAAATTAGATAGTAAAATTAATTTGGAGCATTTAATTTTCTTCATCAGATCTGAGGTTATCAAAAGACATTATACTTATACAGCAACTAAAAAAAAAACACTTATTCGTTTGCCATATAGTATTTGTATGTGTTGTCTTGAAATACTACTTAAGAGCTTCCACCACTCACAATTCCTGTTCTTTGATGCTACATCTTCACAATTCATTGGACTACTGTTGATAGTCAATGGGGCAACAGTCATCCGACACAAATGTTATTTAATCTGAAGACGTCTTTTTCTTTACTCAGAATCAGCTATGCCATGAGTCGTATGCTAGCACACTGTGTGGCGTACAAGAGAACTGAATGTGAGTTTATACCAGGTTTATCAAAACTGAAAAAGAACATACAATTTTTATCATTTACAAAATTTGTGCTACAAAATGTTACCACTTTCATTTATGACCCTGCTAGTTCTCTGCCTTGGTGGCACTTGCTTTTCCTTGTGTCCTGTCTATTTGGTATGGATAAGTCTTTGCTTTAGACCACACCTGGGTGTTTTATTGTTGCCTTTAAGTGCATGCTTACCTTGTTTATAGGGTAATCCAGCCATAACTATGTCGGGTCTTCCCTTGTCTGTAGCCCTGGGCATTCTTTGGTTCCTTGGTTTGTAAAGAGTCATCACATGGTATCTGTCTTCCCTATGTGTACTTCTGTGTCAGTTCTGTTCTTATAACTCAGAAGTGATTTAGATTACACAGATATGGTATATTTAATATAACAAAGAAAGTTTCATTTTAAAACAATCATATTTGCATGTATAGGAGCCAGAATTCCAGCTTTTAATTTGGGGGCTGTATTTCAGTTCATAACAAGGCATATATGAAACATTGCTGATTTATGGACATAACCTGAAAGATTGATTTACAATTTTAAGCCATTAAATCTATACTAAACTTGAAGTCAAATTAGATCATAATGTTAGTATCATTAAGAAACTGCACTGGGAAGACACGGAAACTGTAGTGTGCCGATTCTGGGCCAGACATTCGGGGAGTTGATGTCACAGCTGCTATTCCATTTGTGGTGGTGTGGGTTAATGTGCTGGACTGCAAGGTCGATTTGAACCACAAGGTCGGTGGTTCAAGCACTTCAGCCACTCCTTGGAAGCCCAGTACAGGATCACTATGAGTCGAAACACACTCAACGGCACTTAACAACCACAACAACAATCTGCAAGGCCCATGTTATTGTACCCATTTTACAGATGAGGAAATACTGGCTCAATTAAATTGCTATGTTCTTACTAGAAGAAAGTTAAATAGATCCATCATTCAAAGGAAAGCCTTCAGGTGTCTAAGCCCAGGTCTTATTTCTACTGTGCTAAAATCAAGACACACTTTTCTTTCCTGTGGAATGCCATGTGCCAGATGCTTTCATGGCTATAACTCTTAGTCTTGATTATCCCACCTCCCTCACAGTGTGTTTGTTGTGGGTATGTGATCCGGAAGCTATGTCCCTGTGATGCTGGGCTCATTTGTTATTTAGTCATTGCCTCATGATGGTCCTTTGAACTAACTGAGTGACTTGCTGTAAGATGCCAGTAGCCACTAAAAAGATGGTCAAGCTATTAACAAGTGGTTTTACTAATCAATATGATATAAAGTGGATTACAATGGCTTGTGTTCCATTTAGGCTGCAGACTCTTCACTGACTTGGAGTTCCAAGTTCCCAGTGGCCCTGTAAGTTAGACTGAATAGTCTCAGTTACTTGAAAACCTTATGACAGATGACTAATGACAATACTTTCAGTCTAGTCAAGCAGTCTTTGGATGAAGCCAGACAGCCTTGTCACCCTGGCTCTGCTATACAGAGCCATCAGTTGTCCCTGCTCTGCCAGACAGCCCCATGGTATATTGGCCAGGCAAGAGCTCAGGTATCTCTGTCCTTCCACTAGGCAACATGTCCAGTGCCATCAAGACAGAACATGGAGCTCAGCAGATTGGTGTTTGGTTTTTATGACCACAGGAGAGCTATAACAATCTGCAGATATATGCATTGTCTTTGGGGTATGCACAAACAGATCCTGACCCTGACTCAAAAGCAGTAAAACAAAACCCAAAGCCCTTCTTTCTGTCTCTGCCTCTTTTGTATACATCACTCAACTAGTTTTCAAAGGGACATGATGCAGCCTTTTTAATAAGCACATGTGTCTTTTACACAGAATAATAATGGTGGGGTCTTATTTTATGAATGAATGAACATAATATTGGAAGACACAGAGTTGGGGCCTCATTCTGGCCCCAGTTGACTGTGTGAGTTTTTGCACAACACATAAACTTCACCAACCCTCTTTTAATCAGACTAAGAAATCTGCTTCTCCCATACTTCACAGTATTGTGAGACTTACAGAGGGAAATGAATGTGGGAGAATTTGTTAAACTATGAACATGATATACATACACTATTTGTGAATACACTTAAATATTGAACTAACTAAGAGCTGGCTCTTAAAGGTTGCTTGTAAATATCTCTGAAATCATGAAATGGGATCTTAATGTGGGAAAGCTGAAGTTAAAGCTTAGAGAACAAGGTAACTGAAATAAATTTTAAATCTCAAAGCCTCAAATTTGCTCTTGAAATTAACAATTTAAGACCTAGCAAAATCTTAAATACAGCATTGGTTTTTTTTTTTTTTTTTTTTTTCCCCCCCCCCCCCCCCCCCCGCTTATGGAATGTCCCAGAAAGGTAAGGCTTTATTGTTGTTGTTAAATGCTGTCAGGTCAGTTCGACTCATAGCGACCCTGTATATAGAGTTATAGAGTTTCCAAGGCTTTAAATCTTTGCATAAGCAGAAATCCAGCTGGTCACTGGCGGACTCAAACTGTAGACCTTATGTTTCACAGTCCACTGTTTGTCGCACGGAGCAACCACATCCACAGGACTTTACTAGTTGTTTTAAAAAGACTGGCACCATAGGATAATACAATGAACCACCACATTAGTGGTTCAAACTCATCACCCGTTCCTTGCAAACTCAATACAGGGTTGCTGTGAGTCGGAGTCAACTTGACAGCACTTAACAACAGAGTCCTGTGTGTTCTGAATTACTGATAATTGTAGATCTTTTAAACAAATGCATATCATGCTTACTTCATAATCATCTTAAAACTACCTTTTCTGTCTCATTCTAAAAATGCCCATAAATAAATTGGCATGATGTTTCCCAAATATTTTTGAAGTCCTTGCCAAGTTTGAAGAGGTAGGCTGAACCCTGAGCATATTACAGTATATTGTCTCACTGTACCCCTCTGATGGTCAGCAGTACCATATACCCATTTTACAAGCCCTGGTCTGGTACTGTAGGATAAGCAGCGGACTGCTAACTACAACCCTGGCAGTTCAAACCTAACAGCTGCTCTCAGAAACCCTACACAGGGTTGCTGTGAGTCGGAACAGACTCAACAGCAAAAACTGATTTTACAAATAAGGATGCTGGGAAAAATGATGAAACTCAACAAAATTGGTAGTGATTCTCCTACCCAGCAGAGGGAGAGTCAATCCCAGCCTATTGAAATCAGAGCCCAGGGGTTTTGTTCAGCTTTTCCTTCCAATAGTCACGAAGACTTCTTTTTTCTAAGCCTCTTTATAGAGCTAACTTGATCCCTGTTGGAAGCTCCAGATACTGCATGAGAATGTGTGGCCATATGACTAGTGTGTGGTGAACTGCATCCTTACCCACCTCCTTCACTTGTTTGGAGACAGCTGCCTCGGCTTTGGTTTTGTCTTTCCTTCTTCCCTTCAGCTTCACAATTGGCATGTTACCTTTGTCCTTTATTCCTAGCTAATCAATAGTTTCCTTGGATCTCTCTTTTGTGTTCTGACTACCTAAACACCCCACTCTCTATTGCAAGCACTGGCCTACTGAAAATGATCGGGGCCACATATTCAGCTGTCAGATTATTCTAGGGGGCAATTAGACCCCACTCAACTCAGCAGGACATGCTGAACAAGTCTATGAAAATGTTGAATGGCGGTATATTATTGAATGTGTGCTGGTAATGTTTTCCCAGGTACGAAAGTTTACCTAATCCCAAAACACAGAATGCAATATGTAAAGAGGATAATGTTTTGTTCAGCTTGAAACTCCTGGAATGTGTACCATTCCTTGTATTTGAACAGCCACATTCCAGAGCAAGACTGCTGACTTCTGAGTGATGTTTAGCTTTCCCAACACCCCAGCAGAAGCAGTATAGGATGTTGTGGAAATGATCCAGCTTCCATTAGAAAATAATGACTGTCTTGGCTAACAACATTTTTCTATATTAAATACTAGCAATTCCTAGCAATCACTGAGCCTATTAGCCATGAAATTTGATTCCAGTATCAGAGACTATTCACTTATCAAATGGGAACCAAATCATTGTGTGTGCAATTTACAGCCCTGCATTAAGGATCGTGTTCAATATTATGGAAATGACACCGGGGTATGTCTCCAACTCTGGAGAACTGTGACATTTTAAAATTTTAGTAGCAAGATAGGCAGTGATTATGAGAATGCAGTCATTAATTTTGGAGGCATGACATTTCCTTCTTATTCTCTTGGGAACCCAGGGTTTTGCTGCACAATTAATCCACCATGAATTTCTACTTGGCCTCACTGGACCTTTCTGATTTTGACTAAGAATCGACTTGATGGAAGTGGGTGGGTGGGTGCCTTGAGGTGGAGTAAAAAATCCTTTTATATGGCATGAACCAAAGTTGTAGAAGTTATTCTCACCTCCAGAAATGACTGTTAGGAAGACTGGAAATCACTAAGAGTTTGTGAGTTTGTTTCCAAGTTCCCTGGCTTTGCTCTGGATAGTGTCTGTACTGAATCTATCCTACGCATTGATAGCTCATCCCTTAACTCACCTCCTCAGTCTTTTCTCCATGCAAGGCAGTCCCTGTTAGAAAAATGTTTTCTGAAAACCAGGTAATCTGGACACAAGATTTGGAAGTAGCCCCTTAGTGATTTGGCTCATGAATATTATTATTCATAGCCACAAAGTCAGCAAGGGCAAGAAGCAGGATATAATCTGTCTGCCAAACATTTGTTTTCTGCACTAGCTGCAATATAGAGATGAAAGATGATTTACGTGTATTTATTTATCTGCTTTAGGTATTTCACTTAAATCCTTCTTGAAGATTTTTTTTTTTTAACATGAAATGCTGAAAACGTGTTTTCTACATGTTGCACCAAGTTTTTCTTGCTACCTTCTAAGCACCTATATCTAATATAGAAACCAACAGTATTTTCATATATATATATACAAACACACGTGCA
Organism: Chrysochloris asiatica; assembly: GCF_000296735.1. Lineage (NCBI taxonomy): Eukaryota > Metazoa > Chordata > Mammalia > Afrosoricida > Chrysochloridae > Chrysochloris > Chrysochloris asiatica. The sequence continues at coordinate 64,502 of NW_006409002.1, read as the reverse complement.
CACACACATCTGCTCACATAACATCTTTTTATGATTTTCTTTCAATGTTGATTAAACTTTATGCATTTCAAAAATTGCTTCATGATACCTACATATGTGTCTCTGGTTCATTTTACACATCCCAATCTTCAAGATAATCAAGGTTAAGAACCCTGAACAGATATAAAATGTAGTGGCAGGCTCTTAAAAAATAGGGAGGGGGAAATCTACAAGAGCCAGATGGTGCTGTTGTTAAGTGTTGTCGAGTCAATTCCAACCCATAGTGACCCTGTATAGAGTTTCCAAGGAGCAGCTGGTGAGCTTGAACTACTGACCTTGCAGTTCAAACGACTTTGCAGTCTGATGCATTAGCCCACAGTGCCACACCAGGACTCCTAGAGAGAGTTAATTACTTGGTCCATGGTCACACAACAGAAAGGGTCACGTTAGGCATTCAAGTCATGCTTACCAGGATAAAATGTCCTTATAGTGGTCTACTTTACCTCCTGTCAGTAAAAGCATACACCACATTTAAATTATTGAGTGCCCACAAGTCAGTTCATATGCATAGCACTTCCAAGGGGCTGATGCTGGGTTTGAACCACCAACCTGCAGTTTGTAGTCCATTGGTATATTCTGATTAATATGAGGCTTATACATGAGAAATATGTTTTTTTAAAGCCTTCCCAGTTAAATAAATAAATAAATAAATGTGAAGAGAGCAAATCATGATCTTCAGCCCGATAATATATTTATTTCTTTGAAAACTGGGTTAGGATTCATCATTTACGCTTAGTAAATAAAACATGATATGACAACTTGGCTATTTTAAGCAGGACCAAATGTCATGAATGTTTCTGACATGAATGCAACTTATTTGCAAAATTGGCATGTTATAAGTAATAACCCAACATTGCTACTTCATTTTAAAATTATATTACCAGACTCCTTACTCAGAAGGTGACAAATAGCATACTTCATGATGCAAGCTTTGTTTCTCTCTGTATTACCTGTAAATAAACTTCATTCCATGGTTCTGGCTTTCAACCTAAATACATGCATAGTTGTAACTAAGTGATAATTGTCTCTTATTTGTAAGTAACAGATGCTCCAAAAACATGTATCTTTCTCTATAATAGAGACTGTTTTTGCCATTGTCTGGAGCAACAGTCAAAATATCTATAGCTGATAAACCAGTTACAAAGTGTTGCAGCATTTACTAATATGTGGACGACATGGTCTGCAGTTTTCATTTGTTTGTTTGTTGCCTTTTATCTTGTGAGGAAATGATTGGTCTGCTAATGTGTTGTTGTTGTTGTTCTGTGCCCTCAAGTTGCTTCAAACTCACAGAAACCCTGTATAGGTTTTCTGAGGCTTTTAAAAATCTTTGTGGCAGCAGAAAGCTTCATGTTTCTCCTGCGACTTGTAGTATGCATTTCATTAAATGACTCAGTGTTTTAAACTCTGAAAGTTGAAGACTATATAGTCCCTTATTTTACAATTGAAGAAACTGAGGGCCAGAGAAATGAAACGACTTGATCAAACCAGACAGAATCAGGTCTGGAGTCCTAGTGCAGTTTATTCGAGGTAGTTACTGTTTTAATGTGATAAACCTGCATAATTGGGATATAGGACTTCAGAAGATTGTTTTGCCCATTTAAATAATCTCTGTGGAGGAAAATTTGGGGTGAGCAATATAGATTTTAATTATGAGAAACAAATGATAAAGAACAGAATTAAAAAAAAAAAATCCTAGTACGTTTAGTTCTTTGGAAAATTTTCAATTTGACCCTGATGTCTGTTGCATGTACATTCATTGTAAATGGCTAGAATTTTTAAAGTGGGGTTAGGGAGTAGCTTTCTTATAGAGCTTTGATCTTCACAAACAGATATTAATTTTCAACTCTGCTTTCAGAGCATTGAACAAGAAATGGCTAAAATGACTCAAGAAAATTTAAGACTGTAAGATGTATTTAGAATTACAAAGCAACTTTGGATTTGACTTATAAAAAATATTGTCAATAGTTTGAAGTTGGTCATAGTCTATTTCCACATGATTTCTTGTTAGCTACTATTGGGTCATTCTGTGACTAATGGTGACCCCTATGTAC
>NW_006409002.1:60418-61497 GCF_000296735.1 Chrysochloris asiatica | reverse complement strand
TTCATTAACATTAGTACTTATGGGAAACTTAGCCTCCCATTTTAAAATGAAAAATGTTCACAATTTTTCAACAACTCTTTTATTAGGCCAACTGAGCTGATATTTTTATTATTTAGCTTCTGTTTGCTTTTAATATCAAGGGAAAGTGAATTCTAGGCAAAAACATTTTGGATAAAATTATCAATAGAAATAATTTGAATAATAATTACACAGTAGAATATAAACTGACACATTATGGTAGAATTTGTAAAGTGTTTTATTAGAAATTGCTTTCCCAAAGAAAATATGAAATTTGGGTGTTCCGCTATATTGCTGGTCTGATATGTAGACAGCTTCTTGCTTGCTCATTTAAAATGTTTAAGAATCTCTGGTAGTGTCATTGGTCCCTGAGAAATAAATGATGTCATTAAAATAGCATTAAGACATTGACGTCTCAAACCCAGAATTATTAACTTTATATGAGAACAGTGATATGACAGAAAATGTTAATGCTTATCTTAGTATTGAATTCAAGTGTGTGTGATATTTCTTTTAAAAAACAAAACAAAACAATATTCTATTGATAGTACCCAAGGGAGAGAAAAGCAAATAAACTCAGGTTTCCTTGCAAATAAGGGCATTTGACTCTTCATTTAGATAGTGGCCAGCTTAGAATAAAACATTTTTTAAAAGTTCTAAGTTGTTTCTTTGATGTTTAAAACATTTTTTTTTCTTAAAGCTTTTATTGTGAATTGAGTGATAGTTTACATGGCAGAGCATCGATTTTGCACTTAGCCAATCGTATTTTGTTTCACTGCAATGATTACAATCCCCTCCTTAACGCTATTGGTTAACAGTTTTTGCCTCTATTCACTCTTTGCTTTTTTTTTTTTTTTTTTGATGTACACAAGAACATGCAGGGATATACAATAATTTAAACAACCAAAGAACCAAAGGGCACATTCTGCAAGCCAGCCCCCTGGCCACCAGCACACAGCCTTTCTCTTTCTATGAATCTAGAGTCCTCAACTGCTCTATCTCTCCATGTCCTCATTTCTGCCTCCATCTCTGGTGTCGCTACTTCTCTAGTTAGGGTCCCA
>NW_006409002.1:57579-59148 GCF_000296735.1 Chrysochloris asiatica | reverse complement strand
TTTCCCAAACAGAATGTCTATGGAGAGTCTCAGGCCCTCTATTCATCAAATTGGTTGAGTGACCTTCTCAGGTGTATATATGTATGTGGGCATGGCTGTAATTCAGTCCAAAGCAACAAGGTGGCATTCACTGATTATTGGCCTAAGATGACATTTTCTCTCTTGACTCTCTGGTTTATTGATAACCTAAATCCATAAAATTAAAAGTTCCAGTAATCATAACCCTTAGAAATGTATATTCTTGCCTATTGTATCTTGAGTGGTTAATTTATAAGAATGACACATTCTAGAATGCACTGTACCATTTTCATTTTCCCTAATAACCACTGTTTTTTCACTGCACACACTTACATAAGTCACACACAATCTTTTGTAGTTGTGTTCTTTGAGAGTTTAGCTCTGAGTAGATAAGGTAATGCATGTGAGAGAAAGTAGTCCTGTAATTGGACTAGGTGCTTAGGAACTAGAACATGCAGACATACTTTGAGCCTTGCCTATTGCCAATTAGAGAAGCTTTTGCTATTTACCCTGTTACCCCTACCTCATCCGTTATTTTTAAATTTCTTCATGGATTGCTCTCAGAAATTTTACTGCTAGATTATTTTGTCACAAATCAGATCACATAGTTTGTCTTCGACAAACAATGCTGGATGGATGAATGGATGTTTGTTTAGTCGTTTCATTACTGTAGAATGTGTGCTGTTAGTCCACAGGACACAACGTGGTAGAATGGATTGCTATTCCTACATCCTGTTAGAAAGGTAAGCACACAGGTTCTAGTGTAGTCCTTATTGTTGTTGGGATTTGAAATATTTCAACTTCCTCTGTCTTTATAGGCATTTTGGTGGAAAATAGTGAGAGCTTATATCACAGGCTGTCAACCAGATGCCATTTTATCCACCAGGATTTGGATACCTTATAGGCTCAAGCATTGCAACAGTGGTGAGCTTGGCCCAGGATTGGGCAGTGTTTTGTTCTGTTGTGCATAGGGTCACTATGAGTCAGTGCTGACTCGATGGCACCTAACAACAACATACATGTCTTTGCTATTCGCTTTTTCTTGCGTTCTCTCAAACTGTTCCTACCATATGTGGTATCTCTCCAGCCAGGCTCCTCTTCCTTAATAACTCTCCCTTCACCAATTCTCCATTTTTGTCCAGGTCCTTTCCTTAGCCACACCCCCATGCTTATGTCATGCCTATTGAACTGACTGTACCCTTCTCTGTCAAATGTAAAGCATCGCCTCTTTAACTTCAGAAGCAACGTACACATCATTGTGTGCAGTGTTCTGGAACTAGTGGGGAAGGCTGTAGGCTGTGATTAATTTGGGGGGAGAACAGTATATATATCAAGAATTCTCTAAATTTATATATATCTAGATTTCCTGCCATCCTTAGCTATTTTGATACAGGTACAACTTTTACTAATAGAAAACTATAGATAGTAATTGATTTTCAGCTTCCTGCTTCAGAACAGGATATTAATTTTTAAAAGATCGCTCAGTCAGAAAATGCATTTCAAGAATGGCGAAAAAAGCAGTGAAATGGAACTCAGGAAATCCAAGTGTGT
>NW_006409002.1:36014-37507 GCF_000296735.1 Chrysochloris asiatica | reverse complement strand
TTACTGGGTGTCTACTGGTGGATATGATCACCACATGTAATGCTTAGCAGCTGTAATTGGCTCTTGTCTCAATGGTAGAATATTAAGGGCTATGCTTGTAGCTTGGCTATATGGCCATGATTGCAGTCTCTTCTTGGGTCACGTAGGGAGAAAAAGCTCCCACCTCCTGGAAAAATGTGTGATCAAAAGGACCAAAGCAGTAGCAGTATAAAAGCAGGGACAAAAACCACCACTTTGAAACAAAATTAAAGCTGTGGCCAACTATTCAGTCGCCTTGCTTACACAACCAGACTGTGTACAGCATAGAAGCCTCCAGCAGTGGGTGGGGGTGTCCGCTCACTCAGGCCCCTCCTCTAGTCCCCACCATAGAGATGCACAGTTAATGGGAGAAAGATTGTCTACTGTTTTTGTCTCTGAAGGTCAGTTAGGTATCTGTGTGTGCACAGCATAATTTTTGAGATAGTTGCATCCTTTTATGTTGGAGTTTTATAGATTGTTCATAGGGTTTGTCTGTCAGGCCTGATGGGCGTGGTTTTTCTTGCTAGATAGTCCAGAGTAAAGGGTCCCACAAAAGTTAATTTTAGGGCTGTGATCCCGAGGTTGACGTGATGTCATAAATAACCACCAAGCTCTTTATGTGCCTTGGGAAAACTGTGGGGTCAGTGCTGGACTTTTTTTTTTTTTTTTTTGGGAGGGGGGTGCACACCCACCTACCTGAAAGTGTCCAGGCTGGGCAAAGAAGGCATGACAGGGAAGAGGTGGAAAAAAATGTGTAGAATCCCCTGTACCTCCTTTTGCAAATGTCACTGTACCACTTTTAGTACTGGTTCCCTTTTCCTGTCTGGCTGTAGCCCACCCTCTGAACTCTGCCTGGCTGGGGTGGCTGCAAAGGGAGTCCTATCTCAAGCGATTCCTAATTCACAGTATTTTCCTTTATATAATAATTTTTCCTCTTGCATGTGCAGGAAACTGACACCCTGGACCTTATGCTAAATCCAGAATCTGGTGGTGTTCTGTGAGCGCAGCTTCTCTGGGTTTCTAATCCCTCCCCCATGGAGCCTTTCCTACCTGGCTATCTCTGCCATTGTAAAAATGGGAACTCCTTCCCAAAGCATTTCATCTATATATGTTGAAACTTAGTATAATGCATAAATATTATATTATCCCATTTATGTGAAATACCTAGAATAGGCAAATGTGTCGATGACAAGGTCATTGTTTAAGGATGGTGGAAAAGTTGGAAATGGATACTGGTGATGTTTGGAGAATACGAAGAATATAATTAATGCCACTGAATTGTACGTGTCAGAATTTTGAAGTGGCAAATGTTTTATTGTATATATAATTGTTACTAAGTCTGTCAAATTGGTTCTGGCTCTTAGTGAACCTGTCTAGGGTTTCTGAGGCTTTAAATCTTTGCAAGAGCAGAAAACCTCCTATTTTTCCCTCAAACCACTGACAGAATCCAACAGTGGACCTTGAGGTTCACAGCC
>NW_006409002.1:34595-35654 GCF_000296735.1 Chrysochloris asiatica | reverse complement strand
GGTCAATGGTTCTAACCCACCAGCTCCTCAAATGGAAGAAAAATATGATTCGATAGTAGATTTATAGCCTTGGAAACCCTATAGGGAAGTTCTACTCAGTCCTTTAGGGTCTCTGTGACTCCGAATTGATTCACCAGCAGTGAGTTGGTTTGGGAAGGCCATGTATCACAGTGGGTTGGCATGTAGACACCTGTGCATATAGCTTACAGGTAAGGACAGGTACATTTACTCTGTTGCTCTCACCAGCACAATGTAGGTGGTCCGTATAATTCATGATTTAATGCTGGCAGCATGGGGATGGCTGAGGAGAACAGAGCTATTGTAGCAAGCATGACTTATTTAAACTTTACATACATGTATACTAGTGCATGCCACCAAGCGCTGAGAGGCACCCTCCTCTGCCTTGAGTTTTTCCAACCCAAACTACAGTGAGTTTAAATGCATTCAACAGATTTTTTTTCTTCCTGTGAGTAGTCAGTTTGGTGGTTAAAGAGATGCATTCGGGAACATTTTAAGTGGTGTTGTAAATAATGATTTCAAGAATGGGCTTTAATTTTATTGAATATCATCTGATTAGCAATATTGTTTTTGTTTTAGCATTGTGAATATTTATTCTACTGAAAATGAGCACAATCATTTCTAATGGAAATTTGGCCCACCTGGGTATTTTGGTGTTTGGATCGATAATTGACCTTGTTCTTTGTTAGAAGAATTGTAGTGGCCTCTGTAGTGGAAGGTGTCTGGGATAACTGACCTTTGGACAGTATGTGGCTGTTTTAAGAAGGTGGAGGGACGATGTACCCAGATTGTGTTCATAAGTGGGATTATCTCTCAGCCTCCTTCTCCCAATGACTAAAGCTGAGAAGTCTGGACTGGGCTGTCTGAGCAGAGACAATCCAGGCAGCCTCATGTGTGTCAACATCTGGGGCAATTATGAAGACGGAGTACAGATTTTGGGTCAGGCTTATCTGATTCTAATCTAAAGGAGGTCATTTCCTCTATTTGTATCTTGAGAGAATTCTTTGTGTTCTTTCAGTCTAAGTTTTGGTTGTTTTTTTT
>NW_006409002.1:27726-34210 GCF_000296735.1 Chrysochloris asiatica | reverse complement strand
CCTCTATAATTGCCTTCAGGAGCTCCATATCAGAGTTCCAGATGATGTCGAAATTTCTGTTTTCTCTGCCTCCTACTCCCTCACTTGAGTAACCTGAATATCAAGCTCTATGTACTATAAAAAGCCTTCTCCCCTCTAGAACTTTCCCACCTAAGAATAAGGTGGGGTTAGATATCTCCTTGTTTCCTTCCTGCCTCCTCTTTCTCTTTCTTTCTTCTCATCCTTTCTTCTTTCTCTCTTAAAATCACATGTATACATAAACCCATACTCTGATTCACACCTGACTTAAAAGGATGACAATATTTTAATGATCATTTTTGGAAACATACAATCACACATGCACACATAAACCTATGCTCTGATATACACATGACTTACAAGGATGACAATATTTTAATGATCACTTTTGGAAATATATAAAAGCATGATCAAAGATATTTATGTATAGAAATTCATTTTTAAAAACCTCTGCATGCTAATTTATACTAACTTTTCCTTTTCTGTGATTCTGATAACCAAAACAGAGCTATCCAAAGTTAGCTTTGAATTGCAGCTGTCTGGACCCTGGACGTACTGTGTCTGTCTTAGTATTCTGTCTTATCTGAGCACATTTCCTCAAGGTTCAGAACTCTGGGAGAATTCAGCATGTCTCATCCCCTCTGTCATCTGATGAAGGTCCCAGTCTCATTTGGATGCTAATGGAGGGTGGGCAGTATTCATGGGAGGGTAGACTAACAGAATAGTCAAGCATTAAAGGGAAGCCCATCTGCAGGCAGATGGATGAGAAAGAACACGGGGCAAGATCGTAGTTGTTGTGAAGTGCCATCGAATTGGTTCTGACCCATAGCAACTCTGTATAGGGTTTCTAAGGAGCAGCTGGTGAGCTTGAACCTCTGACCTTGCAGTTCAGATGGCTTTGCAAGATATAAATATGAAAATGTACATTGAAATATTAAATATCTTAGCTAAGAACAGCACAGGAAAAAAATATTTGAATGTAACATTATGCGAGAAGGTGTAAAATATTTTGAATAAAAAGTACATTGTTATTTAAAGAAACAATCTCTGTTTAAATAGATCTGATCAATATAGTCACTTTGTTCTCTTTGTAGATAACTATCAGTCCTGAGCCTTAGTATATATATAAAACCTTATTTTAGTATGCTTTGAGATAAGTTGAAAAGCTAATATTTTGGGTAACAATTAAAGAAAAACATTAAATCCTGTATAAGAGGAAGTATCTCCCACCATTCTTTGATCTCTCATATGGAAATTGCCTGCTGGCTTATATCAAGAAAAGTTTATTTTGATTTTGCAACAACACGGCTGGGAATGTAAAGGAATTCTAACTCCAAAAGGTTTAAATTCTAGAAAGGTTGTATTGGCCTGATGGATGACTTGTAGGGATTTCTGAAAAGGAAACTTTCTCCTTGTGTGATTAACTGTGTTTCAATTTTGCTGACAGTGGACTAATTGTACCTCTTGTCAACATGAAACATAATTTCTCTCAATCCGAATTTTATAGGTAGGGAACTGCATTGGCAGTTTCTGTGCCAATCAGTGGATTGAGAGAAAGTTAAAAGGAGAAGCCATTAAACTGAGTCAGAAGAACTCTGTGGTTGCAGGTCTATACATGTGCTTGTAAGAAATCCACCTTGAGTAAAGTGAGTATTCTGTATTACAGATCTTGTGAGGATCCAGCCAAATGATATAATATGTGAAAAATGCGCAATCACTAAAATAACTTGATAACATTTTATTGTGAAATATTGAATGCATCTAGAAGAGCCCAAGAGGACTTCAAAATGGTTGTGGGGAAATTCCATTATGTTTTTATTGCATTTTCCATGGACTACTGAAGCCTACTTGTGTACGTCCTACAAAGTTTAACAAAAATTTCAATTATTGTTTTTGTTAGATGCCTTTGAATTGGTTCATGACCTTATATACAACAGAATCAAATACTGCCTAGTCCTGTGTCATGCTTATGATTCTTGCATTTAACACAGCATTATTAAATATAAAAGGAGCTCTGGTAGTGTAGTGGTTATAAGGCGGGCTGCTAACTTTGAAGTCAGCAGTTCAAAACTACCAGCTGTTCTGCAGGAGAAAGATGAGGTTTTCTGCTCCCCTAAAGGTTTACAGCCTCAGAAACCCTATACAAGGTTTCTGCAAGTTGGGAACTGACTCCATGGCCCATAACCACCACCAGTAAATATACATTTTAAATCATGATTTACATACTAATAAAGCAATGTAATGATGAATGACAAAGATGTTCTAGAGTTGTTTTTGTTGTTGTTAAGTACTGTGGAGTCAGTTCCCACCCATAGTGACCCTGCACAGGGTTTCCAAGGCTGTAAATCTACAGGAGCAGAAAGCCTCATCTTTCTCCCACAGAACGGCTGGTACTTTCAAACTACCAACCTTGAAGTTAGCAGCCCAATTCGTAGCCACTACGCTACTAGAGTAGGCAAAAAAAAAAAAAAAAGGATAAAAACGTGAATAGGCTGGACTAGCTGCTGAATTAATATGATCTTTGTTAAGAATAAAAATGGAAAGCCATGTGTTGTGGTGCAAAGAAGCAATACATGAGGATAGGATGACCTGTTGTATGCAGATATGCTTATGAATATCCAGACATTGTAAAACAAATTGAAGATTTTGACTTGTGTGTCCCTCAAGTTCAAAGGCTTTGTCTGTTGATAAAGGGGCGGTTCACATCCTTCACCAAGAATATAGATATTTCCATGATCTGACGGCTCTCCTGAAAGTTTGCTGGATAGTGAAAACAGGAGTCTATAATTCACTTTGGATAAAGGAGAAAATAGTTGTATGTTACCTCTTAAAAGAAGCCCAACCAAATTATGACTAAAACACTCTTAAATACCCTTACAACAACTCATTAAATAGTCAAGCATAGAGAATTTAAGACACCAGTTGTCCCAGTATTTCATGCTTAATGAACTCATACATTGCAGCATGGATGTGCAGGACCTGAAAACTGTGAGAAACAAATGAAAATTTCATTTAGTACGGTCACCTGTCTCAATGTATGTTCTCATTCCAACTCTTTTTCTCAAATATGGTATTTTCCAGGCCTTTTATTTTTATCAGCTTTCTGCAAAGGCGTTTGTACTTCTTTACAGATGTACTCACTTAAACATATGGGGGAAATCAATAGTAATAATGAAAAATCTATTTAAGAAACACAAGTAGGAGATTCTTGTTATTAGACAATTGCAGCCCTTTTTTTGCCTTCTCGCACCAGTCCTGTTGTATAATTAAACCTCTTCACTGGTATACAAAAGTAGAATTGATAGTGAAGTTGAGATTTTGATGGCTTTTTGTACACAATGATCACAGATTCTTGTAGCAAAAATCTGTAGAAAGAGAGTGCATGTAGTGAATAATGTTGTTAAGTGCCGTTAAGAAGATTCCGATCCATAGTGACCCTGTATGGAGTTTCCGAGCAGCAGCTTGGGTAGCTTGAGTGGCTGCTGGTAAGTTTGTACAGCTGACCTTATGAATCAAACTGGTTTTGTAGTCCAGAGTATTAACACACAGAACCACACCAGGACTCACTAGTGAATAGCAGCAGTTAAGTGTTGTGAGTCAGTTCAGATTCATAGCAACCCTGTATAGGGTTTCCAAGAAGTGGCTGGTGAATTTGAACCACTGATCTTGTAGTTCAAGCCTAGAGCTTTATCGTATAGCACCACACCAAGACTCCAGTGAGTAACAGTACATTGAGACAATTTTTGCTCCTCCCACTGAAAGGGGTCTAGAAAATGATTTCTAGGAATGCTTAAGTCTACAGGCATTCACAAATGGAGGAAGAGAGTCCCTCTGATGGATGTGTTTTCTATTGCCTTATGTGACTTAGTAATGCTATTTATTACTTTATGCAGGTCACTGTCCCTAGCACATAGTGTTTGATGTATACTTATTGAAACATTGACAGAAAAAAAAAAAAGAGTTTAGATCAATTTATAGAAGTTAACAATCAAGAGCTACTATGTCAACAAATGAAAATGTTTCTATTAGTTACAAATGATAGGTAAGGAGTGAGGTAGTGTGTTCTGTCTCTGTACGTATCCTTGTCAAAAAAGGGGATTTTAGGAGTTTTGCTAAGACTAATTCCTCACCTGGATTTTTAGATAAATATAAACAGAAAGGGTTTTTACAATTCTGAAGTCTGACTATTTGCTCAAGATTCTCCTCTTCCCATTTCTTCATATAGTTGAATATGGTGCATCAAGTTGCTTTCTAGCCAGCCTTTGCCATACCATAAAAAAACAAATCATCACAATCCAATTAAACAGTCCCTAATATTTGGTCTTCCTTGTTTTAATTCTTGTTATTGTCTCAGTCATTGATTTAAAATGATCATTTTTTTTTTTTTTTAAAAAGCTATTGCCATAGACTTGTTTTCTAGAGCAAAACCAGTGACTCATATATATGTTGTGGCTGTGCTATGCCATGGAGTGGTTCTGACTCATAGTGACTCTGCACAGGGTTTCCAAGGCTGTAAATCTTTACAGGAGCAGAAAGCCTCATCTTTCTCCCATGGGACAGCTGATAGTTTCAAACTGCTGACCTTGAGATTAGCAGCCCGATTTATAATCACTATACTACCAGAGCTCCTTGAGTCATACATACATATATGTGTATATGTGTGTTTCTGTTTATATGTGTGTATATAGAGATTTATTTCAAGAAAATGGCTCACACAGCTATGGGTACTGGTATGTCTCAAAACTGTGGGTCAAGCAGCAGGCTGGCTTACCTGTAGGTCAGACATTAGGCTAAAGGCCTCTGTTGGTTTATGAGGTTGGAGGAGCTGGTGAATCCAGAATCTGCAGGTGAATGGGCAGGCTGAAGACCTCTACAGGCTATGTGCAAAGAAATAGAGGTTAAGTGATGAGAAGAGTGCAAGGTTGTGAGAGAGAACCATGCCAAAACATTCATTTATCTATTGGAGACAGGCCACACCCAATAGGAAATTCTCTTTTCCACTGATTGGCTGATTATGAGCTCACATCCGATAATTACATTATATCACATTATGGAAACGCCATCAAGCCAATGTCTGCCAAACCACTGATCATCACAAGTCTAGCAAAGATGACACATAATGTTAACTATCACAGTCTACCTCTTGTCAACTTGGCACCTATAAACATCCCCTTAATCCATGCAGAATCTCCAAGTAAAAACATGATAAAGTTATGCTAGTGCCTTACGTGATGCAACTAACTTGCATACATGTTAAAGCATACTACCCATTTTTACATCTTGTATAATAACTAATTGGATAAGGGAAGGACGAAAGCAAACATACAGCATTAGCTATTCATACATAGTCACACGTACACATAGAAAGAAACAAGAAATAAATACTGGTCACAGTTGTAGTCCTTGTTTCTGCAACCATTTGAGTGATCATATCTGGCACTTAGAATGACCTTCTTCCACCATCTATTCTGCATTCCCTTTACCCATAGCAAGCACCTCAGCTGGTTGTGGTTCTTTGCCTAGTGGGTTAACCGAAACTTTCATCTTTGGAGGGTCTGGGCCATTGGTACTGCGGCCTGAATTGGGTTGCTGCACTTTTCCATTGACTTTATCCACAGGGCGTGGTAGTACTAAGAGATACTGTAACTGCTCTCCTTTGCACAGGGGATTCAAAAAGGTTGTTGAAAATTGAATTAAAAGACAATGGAATTTTTCCACAAACCTATTTACAGACATTCTCTTCTTTACCTTCATTGTGCAATAACAACCCTACGTCCCATTGGTAAACAGGATATAATATGCCAGCCAATAAGGGAACTTGTTTCTTGGCTGGCTAATTCAGAACCTTGGATTAGAATTTAGCAGAGCCTTAAGGCTGTTGGCAATATTTTAATGATTCTGCCATAATAGGTGTTTGTTTTCTAATAGCAACGCTTAATTTTCTTTTCTTTTTTTTTCCTTAGCTAATAACATCACTGGGTTGGCATTGTGCTATTCAGAAATACAGCATCTGTGCAAAACAGTTAGAGCCAAAGCCGTCGTTTTTTAACAGAGAGTGGTGCAAGAGAGCTATTCAAGAAGCCTGGCATTATTATCTTAATGCTGCCAAGACAATCTTCGTCATTTCCTTGAATAGCACTTTGTCAGTTTCACTTGACATATGGCATGGCCCTCAGGGATAGAGGCATTGCTCTGTAGTCTGAAGGGAAATCAAATTTATAATTTCTATTTTTGCAGAAAATTGCATGAATAGTTATCATAAAAAACAAATAAGTATTCCCTTTTTCCCTTCTGATTTACATCGTCCCCAAACTCCCTGTAAGTAATGTTCTTCCTAGAGGAGTATGCACTTGATAAATATTTTATGTATGAAAGAACAATTTCAAATGGTGAATGTAGACTATATAATACCAGTCTGTGAATACTGGGGCTTCAGGGACTGATTTCATAAGTAGAAGTCATTATT
>NW_006409002.1:26024-27126 GCF_000296735.1 Chrysochloris asiatica | reverse complement strand
TCAATGTACAGATTCAAGTCATCATCCTCCGAACATAAAATATGGAATAAAAAATTATCTGATTTGAGTTTTAAAAAGCCACTCTGGATGCTGTAAAAAATGTAATAGCATTAAGTGATGTTTTCTCTAAATCACAATGGAGTCTAATCTATATTAAAGTAAGTCAACCAACCAAATAAAAAGCATATTTGAATAACAGTGTGTCCTCAGAAGAGTTTAATTGGATTGGTATTTTACTATAAGTAGAAACTCACATTGCTTCAGACAATTTATAATACTTGATGGTATTGCCTATGCCCATGGAGAAATGGCCATTCCTCTTGTTACTGTCTTCAGAATCACAATGCATGTCATTATGCAGCCTGCTGCCTTGGTGCTACCAGGGAGCAGATGGGCTGTTGAAAGGTCAGGTGACATTAGAGTAAGTTAGAAGCTTGGCTTCATTAACAACTGAACATGTCTTCAGAAAAGAGCTGCATAGGGAATCCAGATACATGAGAAAGGGCAAAGCTTGACAAAGTGAAATAAATGATAGTTGCTGATGTCAAGATTTGGTAGTTGGTACTTGGTTTCTGGACCAGAGTTTCCTGATGAATCACCTTCCTTCTCAACAACCCTACGATGGTTTATCTACTTGTCACTATTACCATGGCTCCAGTTTTCTGTGGACAAGTATAGAATGACCAGGACTGGTCTTTCTTCAGTTCTCCTCCTGCACAATGAGAAACAAAGTGCTAAGGGTTGCGTGGAACAGCATGTGAATTCACTTCAGCACCCTCTACCTCTCACCCTATGTTAGATGCCATCAAGTCTGCATCGACTCATAACAATCCTATGCACAACAGAGCGAAGCACTACCTGGTCCTGCACCAACCCTACAATGGTAGCCATGCACAAGCCCATTGCCACAGACACTGAGCCTACTATGTTGTATATGAGGATAAATGAAAAAGTGTTGCTATGTGGGCTCCGGTTCATATTTACACTGACTTGATAGCCGTAGGCTAAACACTCGACCTCAAGTTTGGTTTGAACCACAAGGTTAGTAGTTCAAACTCACCAGCTGCTTTTCAGGGTCACTATGAGTAGGAACCTACTCAAC
>NW_006409002.1:24603-25244 GCF_000296735.1 Chrysochloris asiatica | reverse complement strand
AAAAATAAAAACAGAAGCAAAAGTCTTCAAAGTCTTAATTATTGAAAGCTTAACAAAATATGTCAAAATTCATGTCATGGTAATGCATGAAACGTTTCATATTAAAATAAGGTTTTGAAAACTAATATGCTAATATGGTAAATTAGTGATAAAAATGAAAAAACCCACAGAATTTCCTTGTCATAAGATATAGAAAATTCAGGCATCTTCACAATAAGTATCAATTCTATTCCCTCTGTAAACAGGGTTGATAGAGATGGGTAATTTAGTCATTGGCTACCTTGGGGTGGGTGGGGTGGAGGATTATAAAGGCACGAAGTGACTGGCTTGCAAGTTTTCAAAAGGGAATTTAGTTTAAGAGTGAATGGGGGACGATAGAATCCCCACTGAATAGTTTTCATCTTGTCTATATGGGTCTGGTGAAAGGAGGTGGGGATAAGATTCTTATGATTGAATAGTGAATGATTGCTAATCATGATTAATTGTGACTGCCACAACTGTAAAGATAGAAGTTTTGTAACAAAAAGGGGGGACTAGTTAATCTTGCAGTCCAGGAACATAAGACCCTAGGACCATCAAGGGAGAAGAGCATGAGTGGAATGTGGGACCCTATCCCAAGAAACAGTGACACCAGAGATGAG
>NW_006409002.1:12965-16834 GCF_000296735.1 Chrysochloris asiatica | reverse complement strand
TAGCCTAGGCAGAGGGGGTGGAGGGCAGGATTAATGGCTGTTGGCAGATGGTTTCCTGTCTGACGATATCAAAAAATGCCTCTCTCTGTCTCCCTGCACCCCGCACTACATCCACTCAGACACTGCCTCCCATGGCAATGAGGCCCCCCACCCCTCACGAAGGACTGTGCCAGGCCCTGTGGCCCCGCTGGCTCTCTGGGCGTACCCGACCTCTGAACCAGTCTTCTCAAGCTCTTTGCTCCAAGCTCCGCAGTGGATAGGGCACCATCCCAGAGAGGGAGTTGAGCACAGGTCCAAGATGCCCACAATTCCCCAACAGCTCGACCCTTTAAAAAAGAAAGTCCACAGTGTTGGACTTATGTTGGACATAAAGTCTTATGTTTGCCCAAGGGTCGTCTGTCTACCAGGCGGGGGTCTTTGTGCACCCTCTCCTGGAGCCCATGCACCTGTGTTGCCTGGTCAGGGAAGTGCTGGAAGTACTTATGTCTCCATCAACTTTTTGATGTAAAGAGCTCTCTATGCATGTTTTCATTAGAAAATTATTTATAATATTAATATTTTAAATAAATGCAATGTCCTTCAGTAAAGGGTTACGTAATTTGTATAATATATTTTCCTGGATGCTGTTCCCAGAGCATTCTGTAATTCCACTTTATAATTCTCAGTGCATTTATATAAATTATTTTCTTTCATTTATTCAACAATGAAGTATCTACTGAGTGACTACTATATGTGCAAGGTATCCTTCATGATAGTGGACATTAAATAGTGAATCAAAGATTCTTACCATACTGGTAAGACAAACAATTAAAGAATATTTGTTGTATGTGTTTTCAAGTTGGTTTGGACTCCTAGCAACCCTGTATGAGGTTTCCAAGGAGCAGCTGGTGAGTTTGAACTACCCACCTTCGGGTTCAAATTAACCTGTGATCCAGTGCTTTATCCCACAATGCCACCCCAGGACTCCTTAATTAAACAATAATAACAAAAAATAAATAAATTTACATTATATGTTTGATGGTGATACATATTGTGGAGGAATAGTAAACAAGGTTGTGATGAAAATGGTGATTAGGGTATGGCACTGTAGGATAAGAACCCATTAGCCACTCCTAGGAAACCCTACACAGGGTCACTATGCATTTAGCAACAACAACAACAACAACAACAACAATGAAGGAACATTGTGCTTTTTTAATATAGTGTTAATGAGTCAAACCTATCTGAGGAGAGGGATAGAAACATCTACTAACGGCAAAAAGCTTAAGAAACGGAAGGAAAAGCACAAGGAGAGTCTTGAGCAGAAAACGTGCTGTGTGCTCTTGACTAAATCCAATAAGGTCACTGTAGATGAGCACAGTGAACAGAACAGTAAGAGAAGGGGTTTGAGAGGATGCTAGGAACCAGATTATTTAGAATAGAGCTTTGTAGGCCAACACAGGGATTCAAGCTTCTGACACAGAGAGGATAGGAAACTATTGAATTATAGAAATAGGATGATTTCATTTACATTTGGACATTTTCATTCCAGTGTCCTGACTTTGCACTGTAAGATAAGCACTGGACTATGGACCAAAAGGTTGGTGGTTCAAACCCCAAATTCTGACTCATAGCAACCCTGTATAGGATTTCCAAGGAGTGGCTTTTGGGTTTGGAATGCCAACCTTGTGGTTCGTAGTCCAGTGCTTATCTTACAGAGCCAACGAGGACTCTGAGGCTATGGTATTTTATTAATCTCTTACTTATTTTTTAAAGGTTGTTGTGTTAAGTGCCATAGAGTCCATTCCTACCCATAGCGACCCTGTCTGTATAGGGTTTCCAAGGAGCAGCTGGTGTGCTGAACCACCGACCTTGCAGTTCAAACAACTGTAGTCTGACGTATTAGCCCACAGTGCCATTGTAGAATAATAAGCATCAATTATAATAACAACTTGTGTTTTATCCCCTTTAATCCTAAATTATTTACACTATAATCTGAACTATACTATAACATTCTTTTTGCTCCTAAAATCATTGGGTTATAATTTAATGTAGCATCAATAAGATTTTCTGACACCTTGGGTTTAGGACCTGAGAAAAAGAGATACATGATAGGTGATTTTAAACAGCTGGTGGTGGTGGCTGTGTGCCGTGGAGTCGGTTCCGACTCATAGCGACCCTGTACAGGGTTTCCAAGGCTGTAAATCTTTACGGGAGCAGAAAGCCTCATCTTTCTCCCATGGAGCAGCTGCTAGTTTCGAACTGCTGACCTTGTGGTTCACAGCCCGATTTGTAACCACTATGCTACCAGAGCTCCTCTTTAAACAAGTAGGAGAAGGGAATTACCTGTGGGAAAATAGCATGGTCAGCATCTGTCTTTCGTGACACAAAGAAAGTCATAATCACGTGGCAGCATCAACTTCAGTGTGACTATATACTCAACATCTATGTTGAGTAAATTGATTATTAATTGAATCAATATTACAGTAAGAAACCTGAATAGAATTTAAGTAGCAAAGAAAAAACATTTAAAATATTTTTAATGGTTTGGGGTAACGAGGGAAGGATGTTTAGTACCAAATTTGCTGTTGTTTAGTGTTGTTGAGTTGATTCTGAATCATAGTGATCCTATATAGGGTTTCCAAGGAGGGGCTGCTCAGTTTGAACTGCTGAGGTTTTGGCTCAAACTGACCTTGCAGTTGAGCGCTTATCCTCAACTGGTGCCACACCCAGACTCCACACCAAATGTAGAGGATACATATGTATATGTATACCTATACATGTATATATAGACATACGCATGTGCATATAGACATATGCATGTGTATATAGACATATACATGTATACGCCTATATAGACATGTATGTCTATATACATACATGTGTATGTATATGTGTATATATAGATGTGTGTATGTGTATATGTATATATAGATGTATGTGTACATATGTGTGTGTATGTGTATATGCATGTATATGTATGTGTACATGTATATGCACATATATACATTTTTGGAAACGTTTCTGGAAATACACAGACAGGAATTGTAATAGTGGTCATTTCTTGGCATTATGATTATGAGTGATATCTTTCTTTTCCTTTAGGATTTTATACCTTTAGCAGCTCTTGGCAGTGCTGCTAAAGTAGTTGCCACTTCTGTCACTGAGTTTATCAAACCAGTCCAGGGAGTCTAAGATCACCCAACTCTGATTACAAACGTGAAGGGTAATAAATCTACTCTATGCCAACAGCAGTCTGTAGAAATCTCAGCTTCCCTTCCTGTCCAGATCCCAGACCCAGATAAAATGACAGCCTTTTTTTTCTCATCTCCATTCACCTGGTGCTGGGTGAGGAGGTACCACCCCTTTCATTTTCTCATCGCCGTTACGTTACCATAGGTAGGGCAGTGGATATCAGCCCTGCCTTATTCTCTCATTTCTGTTTACTTGGGGATAGGTCAGTGGGCACCAGTCCCTTCTTTGTTTCATAGATTTAACAGTTCATTGGAATGCCTTCTAAACTCCAGGGTAAAAGAAAGAATTGTCTTTGATCAAGCACATACACACAGAGAGAGAACACAAGTACATAGGGTGAAGTTTGGAAGGGGCCTCAGGTGGAGCTGTGTGTTCCCAGTGGACACATTTACCCATTTGAGAACAAATGTTCACTCTCTTCTCCAGGAATCCCCCTGAGCCTTCATCTTCCACTGTACCAAATAGCCATGACAGAATGCATGATGCCTCCCGAGGCTTTGTTAACATTGGACCCACCGGTGGTCCCTCTTGGTTTGTCTCCATTTTTAGTCTCAGGTGTTA
Source organism: Chrysochloris asiatica (assembly GCF_000296735.1). Lineage (NCBI taxonomy): Eukaryota > Metazoa > Chordata > Mammalia > Afrosoricida > Chrysochloridae > Chrysochloris > Chrysochloris asiatica. The sequence goes on along the minus strand of NW_006409002.1, from coordinate 13,039 downwards.
TTCTCCCGGGAATCAGGAACAAAGGCCAAATTGTTTACTGCAAGGGCTTTCCCCATCTCACAATGTCTTTTATA
>NW_006409002.1:10667-12445 GCF_000296735.1 Chrysochloris asiatica | reverse complement strand
TTTCCCTTAACAATGTATCTTAAAATTATTTCTCCACAAAATCATATAGTTGTACTTCGCTTATTCTTTTCCGAACTGCTTGCTGCATAGATACATGAGCTGGAGATGCTAAAATCTATCTGAAGACTCCCATATGGATAGACAAACATAAGCTTCCTTGTTTATTACTATTACTGATAAATGCCATAATGTAAACCACATGTGTGGGTGTAATTTTTTCTTTTTGAAATTTTTTATTGTGAATTGAGTGAAAGCTTACAGACAAGATCATTAGTTTTGTATTCAACAGGTAATACATTTTATTTTGTCTCAATAATTGTAATTCCTTCCACGCAACAACAGCTGTCTTGCTTTCCCCCCTGGTGGTGGTGGTTAAGTGCCATTGAGTCAGTCCAACCCACAGCGATCCTGAATATGGAGGGTTTCTGAGGAGTGGCTGGTAAGTTTGAACCAATTACCTTGTGGTTCAAACTGACCTTGCGATTGAATGCTTACCCTATAACTCCACTCCACACCAGTGTTCCCTGTGGTTGTTGTTGTTGTTAGGTGCCATCGCGTCGATTCCAACCAATAGCGACCCTGTATAGGGTTTCCAAGGAGCAACTGGTGAGCTTGAACCGCTGACCTTGCAGTTCAAAGAGCTTTGCAGTCTGGTGCATTAACCCACAGTGCCACACCAGGACTCCTGTGGTTACCTTGTATAAATGTTCTCATTTACACTTATATATTACTATTGGGATTTCGGTTCATACATGCACATGTTTATTCCAAAAAATAGTGGATGGCTGCAGACAAGTTTTCTCAGTATTAAGCTTGCCTTAGTCTCTAGGGTGCTTCTAGAAAAAGAAGGTCCAGTCAAAACGGGCTTCTCAAGGGGATTTGATGGAACCAGTTAAATTCAAGTCAGAGAGAGAAGCTCAGAAGGTGATGGTAACTTTTTTGGGATTCACACAGAGTGTGGCACTGTAAGGTAAGCACTGGACTGCTAACCATAAAGTAGATCAGAAGTTCAAACCCACCAGCTGCTCTCAGAAACCCTTCTTATATATAGGGTAGCTAAGAGTTGGAACCGACTCAGTAGCACATAGCAACAACAACAAAACAATCTTGATAGATTCTCTTGAAGGACACAGGACAATCACAAGAGTTTATTATGAAGATGTAAGAAACTTGGAAACTGCATTGTGACAAAAAAGCCAGGAAAGTTGCTGTTTACTTCTTTCCTTCCATCACTATGATGCACCCTCTCATTCTTCCAGGAAATCAAAGGCTGTCCTATGAGAATTTAGTTGAAAATATTATCTCACTCACCCTATTCCCCTGATCTTGGCTTATATTTTTTGTTCCCAAAGTTCAAACATTGAAAAGAAATATGATATGAATCCCTCAAGGATGCCAAATCCGCTGTTTTGACTTAGTGAAAACTGAAGAGTACAGAATTATCCAGGGATGGATTAAAGAGATGGAACTAACTTCCTAGTAGTTGTCTATTGGGTTTTCTAGAGACACAAAAGCAATGAAACATATATGAATTATAAAGAGAAGTTTATTATCAAGGAAATGGCTTACAATTTGAGAGTCTCATGTCCCCTGAAGAAGAGAGTGAGCCTTTCCCATGTGCCCATTGTATTGGGAGCAGGATACAGCCCCAAGGAATCATCCCTTCAGTTGATTGGCTGCTCATGGCCATTCATCATGGTTAACTATGCCTACATTAGGTTTCATCCCCATGGGAATAATCACATCTCAACTGCTAAACCTCTGTAAATCCTGGCCTA
>NW_006409002.1:7702-9952 GCF_000296735.1 Chrysochloris asiatica | reverse complement strand
ACTCCTCGAAAACCCTATAGAGTGTCACTATGGGTCAGAATTGACTCGACAGCACTTAACAACAACAACAAAGAAGTATTACTCGGTCTGTATTGTAAGTGTAGATGTTGTTGTTAATTGTCGTGGTGTTGGTTTTGATTCATAGCGACTCTGTATCGAGTTTCTGATGAACAACTGGTGGGTTTGACCTTGTGGTTGGCAGTGCAGTGGGATCCTATAGATCATCAGTCAGTTCCGACTATGAGTGATCTAGTATAGGGTTTCTGAGGAGCATCTTGGTAATTTGGACTGCCAACCTTGTGGTTCAAACCAACCTTTGAGTTCAGTCCATTATCCCAAAATGTCACAATAAAAATTATGCTACTTGCATTGGATTGAGAGGGAAGAGCAACTGTAAAAACAGTGAGACAAGGAGTGTTTAAAGAAGCACAGGAACTGGACAAAAAGATTGCTAGGGAAAGGTCTTAATTAAATCAATAGGCGTGTGCATCATACAAAGATTTTGTAAGAATTGTATGCACTGGAGATGTAAGACAACTTGGAACAAATAAAGACTGGGTGACAATATGTGATGTACATTTCACCACCCCTTCATTCTACATTGGCTACAAAGGACAACCATTACTGATCAGTCACAACATACTTTCTCTACCTCAAGAAACCTTTACAACACAATTCTTAAGTATAAACAGTCAGTGTTGATGGACAAAACTGTGTCCTACATGACTGTACTTTAATTTCCTAATTTTAAAGATGATTAAGTCACAGAAAGAGCTCCTAGATCACATAGCTCCGCTTGTATCTACTTTAATCAAGCGTATTTCACTGATTGTTTCAACTCTTTCTAGCTGTGTGACTTTTCCTTGGATGATTACTTTGTAGAGTAGCAGAAAGAGTATTTATGGGAAGACTCAGGAATACATTTGCAATTGAGTTGTTCTTGGCCTATGTTATCCCTGATTGTGCCATCTATAAAATGGTATAGTGATTCTTGACTTAATTAATGCCCAATGATACAAGGATGGATTCTGCTTTCCTCTTTGATCTATGAATTCTATGATTCTATGACACATTACAACACAAAGGAAATAGAATTTTGGTGAAGTAATAGCAAATAACAAAAACAGTTAGAGTAGAAAGCTAGATTATCATTTCTTGAGCCAGAGTTTGATTTTAGAAATAGAGGAACACATACCACCATTTTTCTGTTTTATAATAAAATTAATTTCTGCATTTATCAGCTAAATAAAAAATGATTATCATGCCTTAGGTGTTTTGTTTTGTTTTCTTTTTTTGGCATTCTGACATAACAAATCGTCTTTGATTTGACACTTAATCCATCAAATTATCATTATATCTTTGCATTAAGCTATTTATTTTAATTAAATTTAAGGAACTCTGGTGGCATAGTTGGCTAAATGTTGGGCTGCTAATCACAAGATCAGAAGTTCAAATCCTCTAGCCACTCCTTATTAGAAAGATGAGGCTTTCTGCTCCCCAAAGATTTGCAGCCTCCAAATCCCTATACAATGTTGACATAAATCAGAAACGACTTCACCTCACACCACCACCAATTAAATTGATTTTACTGAATTTTTAAATATCTTGTGAACTGGGTGAAGATTTACACAACAGATTGGTTTTCAGTTCATCAATTCATATGCGTTGTTTTTGTTTTTGTTTTTTTTTAATTTGACTGATTACAATTCTCACAGTGTTAACAACACTTATCCCAGTTCCTCCGTCTGTTTCCCATTTCCATTAGTCTTCCTGATTTCGGAACTTGGTCCTTGGCAAATGCTGCCCTTTATTGTCAATTCTGTTTTTGTTGTTCTTAAGCACCATCAAGTTGGTTCTGGTTCACAGAAACCCTAGATATGGTTTCTGAGGAGCAGCTGGTGGATTTGAACAGCTGACTTTGTGCTGTACAGTCCAGTGCTGATTCTACAATGCTACCCTAGGAGTCCTTTTTTCAATTATAAAGGTTGATTATTCTAAGTGTATTTGTTATTGTTCCTCCTTGGTGGTGGTGGTGGGTATGTGCCATGGAGTCGGTTCTGACTCATAGCGATTCTCTCTAGGGTTTTCGAGGCCCTATATCTTTACAGAAGCAGGGAATCTCATCTTTCTCAGGAACTGCTTATAGTTTCAACCTGTTGATCTTGATGTTAGCGGCCCCACTTGTAACCATAATGTTACCAGAGCACCTTGTTCCTCTTATGTTGTTAAGAACCATGGAGTCGGTTCCGA
>NW_006409002.1:2516-7097 GCF_000296735.1 Chrysochloris asiatica | reverse complement strand
AAAGAAAGAAAAAAAAAAAAAAAAAACCAGGACAAGTGCGAAACCCAGAAAGGAGGAGATTCTGGGGTCCAATGCCAACCATTAGATAAGGAGCTCTGGTAGCTTAGGGGTTATGAATCGGGCTGCTAATCTCATGGTCAGCAGCTTGAAAGCACCAGCTGTTCCACGGGAGAAAGATGAGGCTCTCTGCTCCTGTAAAGATTTACAGCCTCAGAAACCCTATGTAGGGTCGCTATGGGTCAGAATCTACTCGACGGCACTCAACAACAACAACAATGCCAACTAAGGAGTCCTGGTGTGGTGCTATGGGTTAATGCTCCAGACTGCAAAGCCATTTGAACTACAAGGTTGGTGGTTCAAGTTCACCAGTCACTCCTTGGAAACCCTATACAGGGTTGCTATGGGTTGGAACCAACTCGATGGCACTTAACAACAGCAATAGATGCCAACCGAGGACCTTACATGGTAGATGGGCAATGGATGATGCAGTGGGATTCCAGCCAGAGACGGAACTCATGTAGGGTTAGGTGTTTTCTGTCTGGGCACCCAATCTGAAAGTGTTTGTGCAGACTCACACTGAGCTGGTGTATCAGGGTATTTCTGTTTCACAGGGTAGTCAAGGATGAGAGGTCCTGTTAATCCAGGATTGGCCAGAACCAGTTGCACAGGTCTGGAACAGGCCATACCTAATTGCAGGATTTGTGCTACTAGCTCTCCACTCCCTTTGATGGGCCTTTGACCACTTGGAGAGCAGGAGCTTTGCTGGGAGTATATGTGGACGAGGGCAGCCACACCCCTGTTCACCAGGGAATGTGGGCTACAAGAAAAAGTTCTGGACCTTTCTCTCCACTGAGAAGCAGTGCACCTCTGCACTAACAACCAGCTTCTTGCATTCACAGTCACCTGCAAAGGTTCAAAATGTCCATGCTACACCTGGTCAGCCAGCACAGATCACCTGTGTCTTCCTTTTTTGTTGTTTTTTCTCCATGATCTGGCCAGGGTGGGCTTTGTATATTTGGAGCAGGGCCCACACAAATGTAGATAGCTTCCCCCTCCTTTGATGGGACTCAAAACTGTGTTACTCACTTTCATGTAGCTCTGACCACCAAGAAAAGCTTTGTTCAGGGTACACTCAGCTAGGGGCCAGCTATGCCTCTAGTCGCCTGAGAGTGTGGAGAAAAAGAAAACTACTGAACCTTTATTTTTGTGAGTCACAGGTATGTTTCTGCAATGTCCATATGCTGTTTTTCTCTGAAGCCATTCACAAAAGCTTAAGATGGCTGCACCACATATAATTGACTAGCACAGGTCACCAATCAGCAGTCTGTCTCCTATTTTCTTGCCACATCTATTCAGCTTTATTTCCTAGTAAGCATTCAGTCCATTTCTCTATTCCTTTATCTGAGGCTCGGGGCTCCAGGATTATCATCTGCATCTGTTTCATTTGTTTTCCGTATCTATGTTGTAGAGGATCTATGTAGTGTTACTGCCTAGTCTGCCATCTTGTCACTTTCCTTGAGTTTTTTTATTATTATTATTTATTTAGTAGAAATGAAAAATACAAGGATATGAAAACAGGATTTAGGATGACCGGTGGATACAACTAAATTGCTCTCAAGGAAAGTGTTCTAAGCTGTATGTAATGCCACAGATGTGAAAGATAGAGTTTCATCACCAAAGCCAATGGTAATCATTTCCTCTAAAGGCATAACAAATATTGATGTATACATGGTCTCTATGAATCAGAACCAACTCAATGACACTCAGCAACAACACAATATACAAAATGAGATAAAGGTATTTTATAATCAGCTGAATTTCTGTCCTCATGTAAACAAATGCGGTCTAGTGATATGAAAGGAGTCCTGGTGTGGTGCTGTATGCTAACTTCAACGCTGGCAGTTCAAAACCACCTGGTACTCCTTGGCAACCTGATTCTGAGTTGATATGAGTTGGAACCACTTCGATGGCACAACAACCACAGTGGTGTAAGAGCTATAAGCACTTGGCAAGAATTAAAGTTGCCAAGAACACTGCACCAAAAGCTTCAGTGACCTTCTTTCAGTTATCTATATTTTGAAAATAGTGCCTATCATTAAATTTTCACTGCCTGCAAAGTATTTTATATAATGTTTAAAACCTAAAGATGCTATTTAAAAAAAAAAAAAAAAATGCATGCTTGCTTCATTTAAAAACACATAACCACAAAAGTAATAGGCCTCTGATCCTGTAAGAGAATCCACAAACACAATTGCTAGGAGTTTTCTGTGAGGCAGGATCTATGGGCTTATCTGTCGCTCTGGGATTTCCCATCCCATTCCGTGCCCCATACCCCTTACCCAAATCCACACAACAATCCAACTTGGCTTACCTGATTTCCATACATTTGAGAGGGATGAAACTGAATGGCTGAGTGTTATTAAGGTTTTTGTGTTTCCTTCCCCAAAAACCCCAGTGTGGTTCATAATTTCCCCTCTATTCCTTCAGTTGGAGGATCTTGGTGGCTCAGTAGTAAAATCTTTACTTCTACGTAGGAGACCCAGGTTCAAGACCTGCCTAATGCACCTCTGGTGCAGCTACCACCTAACTCTCAGTGGAGGTGTTTGTGTTGTTTGAACACATTTCAGCAGAACCCCCAGACTTACAATGACAAACCTATGCATCATAACAGTCTGATCCACAACCCATCATAGGGTTGGCATTTTGTTCCGTTGTTCATGGGAATAAGTACCTACAAAAGAAGCTACTTTATTGAATTTAGTGGCTGAGGAGGTTCACAAGGCATCGACTGCTCTAGAATCTTTCTCCTTTGCCACTTCTCTGTCACTCCCTGGACATTATCCCCTTTCTGTGCATCTCAGTTTCAATGTGCTCACATAGAGCAGATTTGGTCAGGTCAGGGTAACATGTACCCAGCACTAGTACTACTGGCACTTTCTTTGCAAACTCATTTCTTTACACTTTTATCACCCAACCCATGCCAGACAGTAAATATGACTCTCTGTACCCCCTACACCTCGACTTGAACTCAAACACTGCTGCATGCAGATCATCTATGCCTGATTTTTCTGAAGGAAACCCCTTGTTCTACATATAGAACCCAAACCTACACATCCCCAAAATATAACCAGTGTGGACCCCTCCCATCTGAGACACTACTGTCTGAAGCAAGGCCATTTTGGGGAGGGTCTCACTGAGTCTGGGAATGACAAGTATACTGACAGTGAGATATCAGTCATTCAAGTGAAGGTCTTAATGCTATAAAAACTGGGCATGCTCACTTGTTAAAATCCCCTGCTCCCTTCCAAAATTCCCACTTATATTGAATTTCTTACAATTCACAAAATATAACTTCTTGTATAACTTACAAAATTCTCCATATTTTAATCCAAATTTCACATTCCACTTAAACCTAAGATTGTATCCTCCATTTAAAATATTTAACATTAAATTTGCATAAAATTGCTTCTGAAAAAAATAAGCAAAACAGAATTGCTTGCTTTGCTCTCCTCTTTATAGTTGAAAGAAAACAAAAATCCCGTAGTCTAGGTTATAGTTTTGTGAAATTAAGGAATTTGAAACATCTCAAACTTAAAAAAAAAAAAAAAAAAACATGTAACACATCCCTTCACTAAAATTCTGGGTCAGGAGTTCCTTTTATATCATAATCTTTGATATAAAAAATGACACAGAGCTTCTAGTTCAAGATCATTATATTATGAATGAGGAAATTCAGGTCCTCTGAGGGTTGGTCATTGAAAGATACCTTCAGGTCTCTTCCCTTGCCCTTGACAGAGCCAAAGAAAGGAGGAATGTGTTGGGATGCATGAGAGGTTGTTAGAATGGCAGGAAATGATACTATGGAGGAAAATCAAGGGAAAAAAGCAAGATTTCAGAGTTAGAGCTGAATCGAATTTTATGAAACAAGAGCTGTACATAAAAGTTTAAAACAATGAGTGAGACTGTGTTTGGAGTAAGGTCACTTCCATACAGATGTTGCAAACATAAAGATTTGTTGCTTTCCTGGGCCATTTGAATAGTGCAGAATGGACAGGGATGTGCTGTCATGTGATAGCCAAGGAGTGGTTCTGGTTGGAGACTCAGTATCTCTCCTTGATCCATTCTTCCCAAATGTAATATTCTCTCTTAAATGTTTTCTTTTTTTAAAATGTTCATGAAAAATTTAAAGGATTCTGCCATACTGAATTGACTTTTAATTCATATAGCTTTAATAGAACCATTATGTTGTGATGTTTATTATCTTAAATAGAGTCCACACAAATGATCAAAGGCTAGTGTGCTACAATTTCTAGTATAATGGCATCCATTCCTGAACGCCAGGGGTCTGTAAAGTTTTTCTAGACATTTCTTTATCTGGACATGCATTCATAATATAGGGAGTCCTTGTTGTTGCTGATGTTAGGTGCCATTGAGTCGGTACCGACTCATAGTGACCCTATGCACAACAGAACGAAACACTGCCCCATCCTGGGTCAACCTCACAAATGTTGCCATGCTTGAGCCCATTGATGCTGCCACTTTGCCAATTCATCTCACTGGGGGTCTTCCTCTTTTTCTCTA
>NW_006409002.1:0-1035 GCF_000296735.1 Chrysochloris asiatica | reverse complement strand
GAGACACCCTCTCCTGTTTCTAAGAGGGCTCATTTGAAAACCAGGCTATAGAGTTTTAAGCTTTTAAAATTACAATTAGTTCTGCTAATTTCCACATCTGAATCATGTCATTCTATCAGCATCTTCTCCCACCTTATCTTATCCAGACTCAGCTGAGCAGAAAAGTCTTAGGTGGGAGTAACAAGAGACATTAGAAAATTCACTCCACCGCAATGATATATGTGTTATATATTTGTAAACCATATACCATTTTGCTGTTATCATATCTCTGTGCTTTATGAGGAAGGAATCCTGAGAGCTAATAAAAGGAACATATGTTGGCTTGTCAACAACCTGAGTGTCTTCCTGCATGAGCACATCTGCCCTTGCGTTCTCAATCATTCACACCAAGGGAGGGAGATGAGCCATTCTCTTTAGGAACTGTGTAGGTTTTCATTTTCTTAAAGGACTGAGCAAAAGTACTTTTCTTTGAGATGTATAAACTTTAGCAACCTCCTCTTTATATGCCGTTTATATAATTTAAAACAAATCTATAATGTTAATAATTTAAAACATCTCATACCATTTTATTTTTGCATATTATTATTATTCATTAGAATCCTGCTATTCATACTATTTTGCATTGTGCTTTTTGACTTCAGGATAACATCATAAAATCTTTGATGTGTTCATTTAATCGCTGTTTAATGGCTTTATAAAAATCAGCTGTGCTCTGCAGCCATCTTTCAGTTAACTAGTCTCTGAATTATGCACGCATACAAACCATTTTTGTTTGTATTTCCATTTTTTATAGCAGTATATGAGTCAGGTTTCTATCCTTATCCTTAGGCTTCTGCTGCATTATCTTTTGGGCATGGAATGTCTTATTCAAGAAGTTGCTATGTTAGGTACCTTAAGTTGATTTGGATCCACATGTGACAGAGCAGAATTTGTCTCATTCCACATTATGGCAGCTTCTTAGAGGTTTTTTTTTTGGGTAATTCTGTGTTGAGTCTGCATCCAAGGTCAGTGTATACCTCCAGTCTGAACCCACAT
>NW_006409001.1:970871-976890 GCF_000296735.1 Chrysochloris asiatica | reverse complement strand
TCCATATCCTTAGAGTTAGCTACATGGCAGACAAGTCAAATATATTCATATACAAAGAGCTAGCTAAATGACAGGGTAATGCAACATTTCCATATACAGAATTATAGTTGCAAGGCAGATTAATCCAACTTGTCTATATACAGAGTAGTACAACATTTCCATATGTAGAGTTCTAGCTACATGGCAGATTTGTCCAACGTGTCCATATCCTTAGAGCTAGCTACATGGCAGACAGGGTATTAGCTACATGGCAGATGAGTCTACCGTATGCATATACTGAGAGCCAGCTACATGTCATACAAGTCCAATATGTTCATATGTTTTACTCATCTGCCTTGAAGCTAGAAATCTCTATATGGAAATATTTCACTTTTCTGCCTTGGAGCTAGCTTTCTGTACATGGATATGTTGGACTGATCTGCCAAATAGGTAGCCCTCTGTATATGAACATATTGGACTTGTCTGCCATGTAGCTAGCTCTCTGTATATGAACACTTTGGACTCATCTGCCATGTAGCTTGAACTCTATATAGGGAAATTATGAATTACTCTGCCATGTAGCTAGGTCTCTGAATGTGGACATTTTGGACTCCTCTGACATGTAGATAGCTCTCTGTGCATGGATATTTTTGACTGATCTGTCATGTAGCTAGTTCGCAGTATAAGGTCACTTTGGACCCATCTGCCATGTAGCTAGAACTCTGTAAATGGAAATGTTGTACTTCCATGCCATGTCGTTAGCTCTATGTATATAGACAAGTTAGTCTCATCGGACTTGTAGCTAGAACTCTGTATATGGATATGTTGCACTCCCCTGCCATGTAGATAGCTCTCAGTATATGGACACTTTGGAGACATCTGACATGTAGCTAGAACTCTGTATATGGAAATGTTGCTGTACTCTGCCATGTAGCTAGATCTCATTATATAGACAAGTTGGACTCATCTGTCTTGTAGCTAGAAATCTGTATATGGAAATGTTGTACTACCCTGCCATATAGCCAGCACTCTGTATACAGACATTTTGGACTCGTCTGTCCTGTACCTAGCTAGAAAGCTACATGGATATGTTTGACTGATCTGCCAAGTAGGTAGCTCTCTCTATAGGAACTTATTGGACTTACATGCCTTGTAGTTAGTTCTCAGTATATAGACACGTTGGACACATCTGCCTTGTAAGTAGAACTTTGTATATGGAAAAGTTGCACTACCCTGTCATGCAGCAAGCTCTCTGTATATGGACATTTTGGACTTGTCTACCATGATCATAGCTCTCTGTACATGGATATGTTTGACTGATCTGCCAAGTAGGTGGCTCTCTGTATATGAAACTATTGAACTTGTCTGTCATGTAGCTAGCTGCCAGTATATAGACATGTTGGACACATCTGCAATATAGCTAGCTCTCAGTATATATGCACATGTTCGAATCATCTGGCATGTAGCTAGTACCCTGTGTAAGGACATAATGCACTACTCTGCCATTTAGATATCTCTCTGTATATAGACCAGTTGGACTCATCTGTCATGTAGCTTGGACTATATACATGGAAATGATACACTACTATGCCATGTGGCTAGCTCTCTTTATACGGACATTTTGGACTCGGCTGCCATGTAACTAGCTATCTTTCCATAGGTATGTTGGAATGATCTGCCAAGTAGGTAGCTCTCTGTTTATGGACATTTTTGACTCATCTGACATGTTACTAGCCCTCTGTGCATGGATATTTAGTGCTGCTATGCCGTGTAAGTTGCTCTCAGTATATGGACACGTTGGACATATCTGCCATGTAGCTATAACCCTGTTAATGTAAATGATGCCCTACTCTGCCATGTAGCTAGTTCTCTGCATATAGACAAGTTGGACTCATCTCTCATCTCCCTTTTAGCTAGAACTCTGTGTATGGAAATGTTGCAAAACCCTGCCGTGTAGGTACCTTTCTGTATATGGACATTTTAGACTCGTCTGCCATTTAGCTCGCTCTCTGTACATGGATATGATGGACTGATCTGCCATTTAGGTAGCTCTCTGTATATGAGCATATTGGATTTTTCTGCCATGTAGCTAGCTCACAGTATATGAACACATTAGACTCAGCTGCCATGTAGCTAGGATACTGTATATGGTCATGTTGGGCTAATCTGTCATGTAGCTAGCTCTCAGTATATAGACAAATTGGACTCATCTGCCTTGTAGCTAGCTCTCTGTATACAGACAATTTGGACACGTCTGAAATGTACTAGCTCTCTGTACATGGAAATGTTGGACTAATCTGTCAAGTATGTAGCTCTCTGTATATGAACTTGTTGGACTTGTCTGCCATGTAGCTAGCTCTTAGTATATGGACACGTTGGAATCATTAGCCAGGTAACTAGTCCTCTTTATATAGACAAGATGGACTACTCTGCCATGTAGCGATGTCTCAGTATATGAACACTTTGGATTCATCTGCCTTGTAGCTTGAACTCTGTATATGGAAATGATGTACTACTCTGCCATATTGCTAGCTCTCTATATAAGGACAATTTGGACTCGTCTGACATGTAGTTAGATCTCTGTGCATGGATATTTTCGACTGATCTGCCGTGTAGGTAGCTCTCATTATATAGACACGTTGGACACATCTGCCATGTAGCTAGAACCCTATATATGGAAATGTTGCACTCCTCTGCCATGTAGCTAACTCTCTGTATATGGATATTTTGGCTCACCTGCAATGTAGCTAGCTCTTAGTATATGGACACTTTGGACACATCTTTCATGTAGCTAGAACTCTGTATATGGAAATGTAGAACTACTCTGCCATGTAGTTAGCTCTCTGTATATAGACAAGTTGGACTCATCTGCCTTGCAGCTAGATACCTGTATATGGAAATGTTGCATTACCGTGCCTTGGAGCTAGCTTTCTGTACATGGATATATTGGACTGATCTGTCAAGTAGGTCGATCTCTGTATATGAACATATTGGACTTCTGTTTAATGTAGTTAACTCTCTGTATATGAACACTTTGGACTCATCTGAGATATAGCTTGAACTCTATATACGGAAATTATGCATTACTCTGCCATGTAGCTAGGTCTCTTTAAATGGACATTTTGGACTCCTCTGACATGTAGATAACTTTCTGTGTATGGATATTTTGGACTGATCTGCCATGTAGCTAGTTCTCAGTATATGGACACATTGGACACATCTGCCTCGTACCTAGAACACTGTATATGGAAATATTACTCTACCCAGTCATGTAGCTACCTCTATGTTTATGGACATTTTGGACTCGTCTGCCATGTAGCTCGCTGTCTGTACATGGATAACTTGTACTGATCTGCCAAGTAGGTAGCTCTCTGTATATGAACGTATTGGACTTTTCTTCCATGTAGCTAGCTCTCAGTATATGGACATCTTGCACTCATCTTCCAAGGAGCTTGAACTCTGTATATGGAAATGTTGCACAACCATGCCATATAGATAGCACTGTGTATATAGATATGTTGGACTGATCTGCCAAGTAGGTAGCTCTATGTATATGAACATATTGGACTTGTCTGCCATGTAGCTAGCTCTCAGTATATGGACATGTTGGACTCATTTGCCATGTAGCTAATACCCTTTACATGGGCATGTTGGACTACTCTGTGATGTAGCTAGCTCTCAGTATATGAACACGTTGGACACATCTCTAATACAGCTAGATCTCTGTATAAAGAAATGTTGCACTACCCTGACTTGTAGTTAGCTCTCTATATATAGACAAGATGGACTCATCTGCCTTGTAGCTAGAACTCTGTATATGGAAATGTTGCACTACTCTGCATTGTAGCTAGCTCTCTGTATATACACATTTTGGACTTGTCTGCCATGTAGCTAGCTCTCTGTACGTGGATATGATGGACTGATCTGCCAAGTAGGTATCTCTGTATATGAACATATTGTACTGTCTGCCATGTAGCTAGCTCTCTGTATATGGACATATTGGACTGATCTGTCATCTTGCTAGTACCCTGTAAATAGACTACTCTGCCATGTAACTAGCTCTCAGTATATGGACACGTTAAACACATCTGCCATGTACCTAGAACTCTGTATATGAAAATGTTGCACAACCCTGTAATGTAGCTAGCCCTATGAATATGGACATTTTGGACTCCTCTGCCATGTAGTTAGCTCTCTGTACATGGATATGTTTGACTGATCTGCCAAGTACGTAGCTCTCTGTATATGAACATACTGGACTTGTCTGTATTGTAGCTAGTTCTCAGTATATGAACACGTTGGACTCATCTTCCATGTAGTTAGAACACTGTATAAAGCCATGTTGGACTACTCTGCCATGTAGCAAGCTCTCAGTATATATACATGTTGGGATAATCTGCGATGTAGCTAGTTCTCACTATATGGACATATTAGACACGTCTGTCATGTAGCTAGAACTGTCTATATGGAAATGTTGCACTAGACTGTCATGTAGCTAGCTCTCAGAATATGGACATGTTGTACACATCTGCCATGTATCTAAAACTCTCTATATGGAAATGTTCCACTACTCTGTCATGTAGCTATCCCTCTCTATATAGACAATTTGGCTCATCTGACATATAGCTAGAACTCTGTATATGGAAATGTTGCACTACCCTGCCATGTAGGTTGTTCTATGAATAGGGGAATTTTGGACTTCTCTGCCATGGATCTAGCTCTGTGTACATGGATATGTTGCACTGATCTGCCAAGTAGGTAGCTCTCTGTATATGAACGTATTGGATTTTCTTCCATGTAGCTAGCTCTCAGTATATGGACACGTCGTACTCATCTTCCATGTAGATAAAATTCTGTAGATGGAAATGTTACACTAATCTCCATGTAGCTAACTCTCTGTATGTAGACATTTTGGACTCATCTGTCATGTAGCTAGTTCTCTGTACATAGGTATTTTGAACTGATCTTCCGAGTAGGTAGCTCTCTGTATATGAACATATTGGACTTGTCTCCCATGTAGCTAGGTTTCAGTATATGGACATGTTGGACACATCTGCCATATAGTTAGAACTATTTATACGGAAATATTGCACTATCTGTCATGTTGCTAGCTCTCTGTATATACACAAGTTGGGCTCATCTGTCTTGTAACTAGAACTCTGTATATGGAAACGTTGCACTACCCAGCCATGTAGCAAGCTCACTGTATATGGATATTTTGGACTGATCTACCAAGTAGGTAGCTCTCTGTATATGAACATATCGGACTTCTCTGCCATGTTGCCAATTCTCTGTACATGGATATGTTGGACTGAATTGACTAGTAGTTAGCTCTCTATAAATGAACTTATTGCACTTGTCTGCTATGTAGCTAGCTCTCATTATATGGACATGTTGGACACATTAGCCAGTTAGTGAGTCCTCTATATATACACATGTTTGGTACATTTGCCATGTAGTTAACTCTCAGTTTATG
Organism: Chrysochloris asiatica; assembly: GCF_000296735.1. NCBI lineage: Eukaryota > Metazoa > Chordata > Mammalia > Afrosoricida > Chrysochloridae > Chrysochloris > Chrysochloris asiatica. The sequence goes on along the minus strand of NW_006409001.1, from coordinate 971,435 downwards.
TACATGTTTGACTCATCTGCTATGTAGCTAGCTCTCTGTACATGGATATGTTTGACTGATCTGCCAAGTAGGTAGCTCTCTGAATATGAACATATTGGACTTGCGTGCCAAGTTTCTAGCTCTCAGTATATGGACATGTTTGGACTCATCTGCCATGTAGCTAGAACGCTGTATATTTAAATGTTGCACTACTCTGCCATGTGGCTAGCTGTCTGTATATAGACAAGTTGTACTTATCTGGCTTGTAGAAAGAACACTGTATATTGAAATGATGCACTACCCTGCCATGCTGCTCACTCTCTGAATATGGACACTTTGGACTCGTCTTCCATGTAGTTAGCTCTCTGTACATAATTATGTTGGACTGATCAGCCAAGTAGGTAGGTATCTGTACATGGATATGTTGGACTAATCTTCCAAGTAGGTAGCTCTTTGTATATTAACATATTGGACTTGTATGCCATGTAGCTAACTCTCAGTATATTGGACACATCTTCCATGTAGCTAGAAGTCTGTATATGGAAATGTTGCACTACTCTGCCATGTAGCTAGCTCTCTGTATAT
>NW_006409001.1:954581-970771 GCF_000296735.1 Chrysochloris asiatica | reverse complement strand
ATTGGACACATCTTCCATGTAGCTAGAAGTCTGTATATGGAAATGTTGCACTACTCTGCCATGTAGCTAGCTCTCTGTATATAGACAAGTTGTACTCATCTGCCTTGTAGCTAGAACTCTGTACATGGATATGTTGGACTGATCTGCCAGGTAGGTAGCTCTCTGTATATTAACATATTGGACTTGTCTGCCGTGTAGCTAGCTCTTAGTATATGGACCCCGTTGTACACATCTTCCAGGTAGCTAGAACTCTATATATGGAAATGTTGCACTACTCTGCCATGTAGCCAGCTCCCTGTATGTAGACAAGTTGGATTCATCTGTCTTGTAGCTAGAACTCTGTATATGGAAATGTGGCACTACCCAGCCATATAGCTAGCTCTGTCAATATGGCCATATTGGACTCGTCTGACATATAGCTAGCTCATTGTACATGGATATGTTGGACTGATGTGCCAAGTAGGTAGCTCTCTGTATATGAATATTTTGGATTTGTCTGCCATGTAGCTAGCTCTCAGTACATGGACATGTTGGACTCATCTGCCATGTAGCTAGTACCCTGTATATGAACATGTTGGGCTACTCTGTGATGTAGCTAGCTCTCACTATATGGACACATTTGACACATCTGCCATATAGATAAAACCCTGTATATGGACATGTTGGACTACTCTTCAATGTAGCTAGCTCTCAGTATATGGATACGTTTGACATGTCTGCCATGTAGCTAGACACTGTCGATAGAAATGTTGCAATATCCTGCCATGTAGCCAGCTCTCTGTATATGGACATTTTGGACTCATCTGACATGTGGCTAGCTCTCTGTACATGAATATGTTTGACTGATCTGCCAACTGGTAGCTCTCTGTTTTTGAATATATTTGACTTGTCTGCCATGTAGCTAGCTCTCAGTATATGGACATGTTGGACTACTCTGCTTTCTAGCTAGGTCTCAGTATATGAACAAGTTGGACTCACCTGCCTTGTAGCTAGAACTCTCTATATGGAAATGTTGCACTACCATGCCATGTAGCTAGTTCACTGTATATAGTCAAGTTGGACTCATCTGCCTTGTAGCTAGAACTCTGTATATAGATATATTGCACTATCAAGCCTATAGCTAGATCTCTTTATATGAACATATTGGACTTTTCTACCACGTACTTAGCTCTCAGTATATGGACATGTTGGACACATCTGCCATGTAGCTAGAAATCTGTATATGGACATTTTGGACTCGTCTGACATGTAGTTAGGTCTCTGTTCATGGACATTTTGGAGTGATCTGTCATGTAGGTAGATCTCAGTATCTGGACACATTGGACACTTGTGCCAGGGATCTAGAACTCTGTATATGGAAAAGTTGCACTACTCTGCCATGTAACTAGCTCTCTGTATTTGATCTTATTGGACTTGTTTGCCATGTAACTAGCTTTCTGTGCATGGATATTTTGGACTGAACTGTCATGTACCTAGTTCTCAGTATATGGATACGTTGGACACATCTGTCATGTAGCTAAAACTCTGTAAATGGAAATGTTGCACTACCTGACATGTTTTTAATGCTCTGTATATAGACATGTTTATCTCCTCTTCCATGTAGAATGAACTCTGTATATGTAAATGAAGCTCTACCCTGCCATGTAGCTCGCTCTCTGTATATGGACATTTTGGACGCGTCTGCCATGTAGTTAGCTCTCTGTATATGAATATGTTGGACTGATCTGGCAAGTAGGTCGTTCTCTGTATATGAATATGTGGGACTTGTCTGCTATGTAGCTGGCTCTCAGTATAGGGACACGTTGGTTTCATCTGCCATGAAGGTAGCTCTCAGTACATGGATATATTGGACTGATCTAACAAGTAGGTAGCTCTCTGTATATGAACATATTGGACTCATCTTTCATGTAGCTAACTCTCAGAATATGGACATGTTGAACTCATCTGCCATGTAGGTAGCTGTCAGTACATGGATATGCTGGACTGATCTGCCAAGTAGGTATCTCTCTGTATATGAACATATGGAATTTGTCTGCCATGTAGCTAGCTCTCAGTATATGGGTATGTTAGACTCATCTGCCATGTAGCTAGTACCCTGTATATGGACATGGTGCACTACTCGACCATGTAATTAACTATCTGTAAATAGACAAGTTGAACTCATCTGTCTTGTAGCTGCATCTCTGTATATGGAAATGATGCTCTACCCAGCCAAGTAGCTAGCTCTCTGTATATAGACAATTTGGACTCATCTGCTTGTACTAGAACTCTATATATGGAAATGTAGCACTGCCCGGCAATGTAGGTAGCTCTCTATATATGGACATTTTGGACTCGTCTTCCATGTAGCTAGCTCTCAGTATATGGACATGTTGGACACATCTGCCATGTAGCTAGAACTCTGTATTTTGAAATATTGCACTTCCCTGTCAAGTAGTTAACTCTCTGTATATGGACAAATTGGACTCATCTGCCTTGTAGAAAGAACTCTGTATTTGGAAATATTACACTACACTGACATTTAGCTCACTCACAGTATAGGGACACCTTGGACTCTTCTGCCATGTAGCTAGCTCTCTCTACATGGATATGTTGGACTGATCTGACAAGTACATAGTTCTCTTTATATGAACATATTGGACTTGTCTGCCATGTAGGTAGTTCTCTGTATATGGACATTTTGGACTTGTCAGACATGTAGCTAGCTCTCTGTGCATGGATATATTGGACTGATCTGTCATGTAGCTAGCTCTCGGTATATAGACAAGTTGTACTCATGTGCCATGTAGCTTGAACTCTGTATATGGAAATATTGCACTACCCTGTCATGCAGTTAGCTCTCTGTATATAGACAGGTTGGACTCATCTGCCTTGTAGAAAAAACACTGTATATGAAAATGCTGTACAACCCTGCAATGTAGCTCGATCTCTGTATATGGACATTTTGGACTCCTCTGCCATGTAGTTAGGTCTCTGTGCATGGGTATGTTGGACTGATCTTGAAAGTAGGTAGCTCTCAGTATATGAAAATATTGGACTTGTCTGCCATGTAGCAAACTCTCAGTATATGGACACGTTGGACACATCAACCATGTAGCTAGAACTCTGTGTTTGGAAATGTTGCACTACTCTGCCATGTAGCTAGCTCTCTGTATATAGACAAGTTGTACTAAACTGCTTTGCAGCTAGAACTTAGTACATGGATATGTTGGACTGATCTGTCAGATAAGTAGCTCTCTGTATATGAAGATATTGGACTTGTCTGCCATATAGCCATGTAGCTAGCTCTCAGTATATGGACAGGTTGGACACATCTGCCATCTAGCTAGAACTCTGTATATGGAAATATTGCACTACCCTGCCATGTAGCTAGCTCTCTGTATATGGACATTTGGAGTCGTCTGCCATGTAGCTAGATATCTGTACCTGGATATGTGGGAATCATTTGCCATGTAGCAAGTACCTTATATATGGACATGTTGGACTACTGTACCATGTAGCTAGCTCTCAGTATAGGGATATTTTGGAGTCTTATGCCATGTAGCTAGCTCTCTGTACATGGATATGTTTGAATGATCTGCCAAGTAGATAGTTCCCTTTATATGAACATATTGGACTTGTCTGCCATGTAGGTAGCTCTCTGTGCATGAATATTTTGGAATGATCTGTCATGTAGCTAGCTCTCTGTATCTGCCTTGTAGAAAGAACACTGTATATGGAAATGCTGTACTACCCTGCCATGTAGCTGGCTCTCTGTAGATGGACATTTTGGACTCGTCTGCTATGTAGTCAGCTCTCTGTGCATGGATATGTTGGACCGATCTGCCAAGTAGGTAGCTCTCTGTATATGAACATATTGGACTTGTCTGCCATGTAACAAACTCTCAGTATATGGACACGTTGGAAACATCTGCCATGTAGCTAGAACTCTGTTCATGGAAATGTTGCACTACTGTGCCATGTAGCTAGCTCTCTGTATAAAGAGAAGTTATACTCATCTGTCTTGTAGACAGAATTCTGTACATTGATATGTTGGACTGATCTAACAAGTAGGTAGCTCTCTGTATAGGAACATATTGGACTCATCTGCCATGTAGCTAACTATCAGTATATGGACATGTTGGACTCATCTGCCATGTAGGTAGCTTTCAGTACATGGATATGCTGGACTGATCTGCCATGTAGGTAGCTCTCTGTATATGAACATATGGAACTTGTCTGCCATGTAGCTAGCTCTCAGTATATGGTTATATTGGATTCATCTGCCATATAGCTAATACCCTGTATATGGACATGTTGCACTACTCGGCCATGTAGTTAACTCTTTGTAAATAGACAAGTTGAACTCATCTGTCTTGTAGCTCGAACTCTTCACATGGAAATGTTGCACTGCCATATAGCTAATACCCTGTATATGGACATGTTGCACTACTCGGCGATGTAGTTAACTCTTTGTAAATAGACAAGTTGAACTCATCTGTCTTGTAGCTCGAACTCTGTACATGGAAATGTTGATCCACCCTGCCAAGTAGCTAGCTCTCTGTATATAGACAAGTTGGACTCATCTGTCTTGTACTAGAACTCTGTACATGGAAATGTTGCACTGCCTGCCATGTAGGTAGCTCTCTATATATCGACATTTTGGATTCTTCTGCCATGTAGCTAGCTGTCAGTATATGGATATGTTGGACACATCTGCCATGTAGCTAGAACTCTGTATTTGGAAATGTTGCATTAACCTGCCATGTAGTTAGCTCGCTGTATATAGACAAGTTGGACTCATCTGCCTTGTAGCGAGAACTCTGTATATGGAAATGTTGCACTACCCTGACATGTAGCTAGCTTTCTTTATATGGGCATTTTGGACTCGTCTGCCATGTAGCTAGCTCTCTGTACATGGATATGTTGGATTGATCTGCCAAGGAGTTAGCTCACTGTATATGAACATATTGGACTTCTCTGCCATGTAGCTCGCTCTCAGTATATGGACATGATGGGCTCATCTGCCATGTAGCTAGTACCTTGTATATGGACATTTTGCACTACTCTGCCAGGTAGCTAGCTTTCAGTATATGGATGCCTTGAACACATCAGCCATGTAGCTATAACTCTGTATATGTAAATGGTGCACCGCTCTGTCATGGAGCTAGCTCTCTCTGTATATAGACAAGTTGGACTCATCTGCCATGTAGCTTGAACTCTGTATATGGAAATGTTGCACTACCCTGTCATGTAGTTAGCTCTCAGTATATAGACAAGTTTGACTCATTTGCCTTGTAGAGAGAACACTGTTTATGGAAATGATGCACTGCCCTGCCATGTAGATCGCTTTCTGTAGATGGACATTTTGGACTTTTTTGCCATGTAGTTAGCTCTCTGTGCATGGACATGTTGGACTGATCTGCCAAGTAGGTAGCTCTCTGTATATGAACATATGGGAATTGTCTTCTATGTAGCTAGCTCTCATTATATGGACACGTTGGACACATCTACCATGTAGGTAGAATACTGTATATGGAAATGTTGCACTACCCTGCCAGGTAGCTAGCTCTCTGTATGTAGATACGATGGACTCATTTGCCTTGTAGTTAAAACTCTGAATATGCAAATGTTGCACTACTCTGCCATGTGGCTAGCTCTCTGTATATAGACATGTTGGGCGTATATGCCTTTCAGCTAGAATTCTGTATATGGAAATTATGCACAACCCTGCCATGTAACTAGCTCTCTGTATATGGACAATTTGGACTCATCTGCCTTGTAGCTAGAACCCCATATATGATAATGTTGCAGGACCTTGCCATGTAGCTAGTTCTCAATATATGGACACATTGGAGACATCTGCCATGTAGCTAGAACCCTGTATATGGAAATGTTGCACCACTCTGCCATGTAGCTAGCTCTCTATATAGAAAATTTGTACTCATCTGCTTTGTAACTAGAACTCTGTACATGGATATGTTGGACTGATCTTCCAGGTAGGTACCTCTTTGTATATGAAGATATTGAACTTGTCTGCCATGAATCTAGCTCTCAGTGTATGGGCATGTTGGACACATCTTCCATGTAGCTAGAACTCTGTATATGGAAATGTTGCAATACTCTGCCATGTAGCCAGCTCCCTGTATGTAGACAATTGGACTCATCTGCCTTGTAGATAGAACTCTGTATACGGAACTGTTGCACTACCCTGCCATGTTGTTAGCTCTCCGTATATAGACAAGTTTATCTCATCTGTCATGTAGAGTGAGCTCTGTATATGTAAATGTAGCTCTACCCTGCCATGTAGCTCGCTCTATGTATATGGAAATTTTGGTCTGTTCTGCCATGTAGTTAGCTCTCTGTACATGGATATGTTGGACTGATGTCAAGTAGGTAGGTCTCTGTATATGCACATATGGGACTTGTCTTCCATGCATCTAGCTCTCAGTGTATGGACACGTTGAACACATCTGCCATGTGGCTAGAAATCTGTTTATTGGAATGTCACACTATCCTCCCATGTAGCTGCCTCTCAGTCTATGAACATTTTGGATTTGTCTGCCATGTGGCTAGCTCTCAGTATATGTACACATTGGACACCACTGCCATCTATGTAGAACTCTTTATATGGAAATATTTCACTACCCTGTCATGTATCTAGCTCTCTGTACTTGAATATGTTGGACTGATCTACCAAGTAGGAAGTTCTCTGTATATGAATATATTGTAGTAGTCTGCAATGTAGGTAGCTCTCTTTATATGGACAGTTTAAACTTGTCTGACATGTAGCTAGCTCTCTGTATACGGACATTTTGGACTCGACTGCCATGTAGCTAGCTCTGTGTATATGCATATGTTCGACTGATCGGCTAAGTAGGTAGTTTCCTGTATATGAACATATAGGACTTGTCTGACATGTAGCTAGCTCTCAGTACATGAACGTGTTGGACTTATCTGACATGTTTCTAGTACCTTGTATATGGACATATTGAACTACTCTACTATGTATCTCGCTGTCAGTATATGGACACTTTGGACGCATTTTCCATGTAACAAGAACTCTGTGTTTGTAAATGTTGCACTACTCTGTCATGTAGCCTGCTCACTGTATATAGACAATTTTGGATCATCTGCCTTGTAGCTGGAACTCTGTATATGGAAATGTTGCACTACTCTGCCATGTAGTTTTCTCTCTTTATATGAACGTATTGGACCTGTCTGCCATGTAGTTAGCTCTCAGTATATGGACATATTGGACTCATCTTCCTTGTAGCTAGTACCTTGTGTATTTACATGTTGTACTACTCTGTGATGTTGCTAGTTCTCTGTATATTGACATTTTGGACTTGTCTGTCATCTAGCTAGCTCGCTGTACATGGAAATGTGGCACTAAAATGCCATGTAGCTAGCTTTATGTACATAAACATATTGGACTTGTCTGCCTTGTAGCTAATACTCTTTATATGGACATGTTGGACTACCCTGCCATGTATCTAGTTCTCAGTATATGATCACTTTGGACTCATCTGCCTTGTAGATAGAACTCTATATATGGAAATGTTGCATTACTCTGTCATGTAGCTATCTCTCTGTATATGAACATAGTGGATTATCTGCCATATAGCTAGGTCTCAGTATATGGACATGTTGGCCTCATCTGCCATGTAGATAGTATCCTGTATATGGACATGTTGCACTACTCTGCCATGTACATAGGTCTCAGTATATGAATACTTAGGACTCCTCTGCCATGTAGCTTGAACTGTGTATATGGAAATGATGCACTACTCTGCCATGTAGCTATCTATTTGTATATAGATAAGTTGGAGTCATCTTCCTTGTAGTTTTTACCCTGTATATGGACATGTTGCACTATCCTGGTATGCAGCTAGCTTTCTGTATATGGACATTTTGACATTTTCTGCCATGTAGCAAACTCTCTGTAAATGGATATGTTGGACTGTTCTGTCAGGCAGGTAGCTCTCAGTATATGAACATATTAGACTTGTCTGATATGTAGCTAGCTGTCAGCATATGCACACGTCGGACACATCTGCCATGTATCTAGAACTCTGTATATGGAAATGTTGCACTACTCTGCCATGTAGCTAGCCATCTGTGTATATACAAGTTGGACACATTTGCCTTGTAGCTAGAACTCTGTATATGGAAATTTTGCACATTACTGCCATGTAGCTAGCTCACTCGATATGGACATTTTGGACTCGTCTGCAATGTAGCTGTCTCTCTGTACATGGACATGACGGACACATCTGCCATGTAGCTAGGACTCTTTATATGGATATGTTTTACTACTCTGCCATTTAGCTAGCGATCTGTGTATAGACAAGTTAGATACATTTGCATTGTAGCTAGAACTTTGTATATGGAAATCTTGCACTACCCTGCCATGTAGCCAGCTATCTGTATATAGACGTTTTGGACTTGTCTGCCATGTAGTCAGCTCTCTGTACATGGATATGTTGGACTTTTCTGCCATGTAGCTAGTATTCTTTATATGTACATGTTTGACTACTCTGCCAGGTAGCTAGCTCTCATTATAGGGACACGTTGGACACATCTGTCTTGTAGCTAGAACTCTGTATATGGACATGTTGGAATACTCTGCTATGTAGCCAACTCTCTGTATATAACCAAGATGGACTCATCTGCCTTGTAGCTAGAACTCAATATATAGAAATGTTGCACTACTCTGTCATGTAGCTAGATCTCTGTATATAAACATATTGCATTGTCTGCCATGTAGCTAGCTCTCAGTATATGGACATGTTGGACTCATCTGCCATGTAGCTAGTATCCTTTATATGGACATGTTGCACTACTCTGCCATGTAGATAGCGCTCAGTACATGAACACGTTGGATTCATCTGCCATGTAGCTTGAAATATGTATATGGAAATGATGCACTACTCTGCCATGTAGCTATCTCTCTGTATATAGACATGTTAGACTCATCTGCCTTGAAGCTAGTACCCTGTATATGGACATGTTGGACTACACTACCAGGTAGCTAGCTTTCTGTATATGGACATTTTGGACTCCACTGTCATGTAGCTAGTTCTCTGTACATGCATATGTTGGACTGATCGATCAAGTAGGTAGTTTCCTGTATATGAACGTATAGGACTTGTCTGACATGTAGCTAGCTCTCAGTATATGAACATGTTTGACTCATCTGACAAGTAGCTAGTACCCTGTATATAGACATGTTGGACTACTCTGCCATGTAGCTAGCTCTCAGTGTAGGGACACGTTGGACACATCTGCAATGTAGCTAGAACTCTGTGTATGGAAATGTTGCCCTACACTACCATGTAGCCAAGTCACTGTATAGAGACAATTTGGACTCATCTGTCTAGTAGCTAGAATTCTATATATGGAAATGTTGCACTTCTCAGTCATGTAGCTAGCTCTCTGTATATGAACATATTGGATTGTCTGCCATGTAGCTAGCTCTCAGTATGTGCATATGTTAGTCTCATCTGCCATGTAGCTAGTACCCTGTATATGGACATGTTGCACTACTCTGCCATGTAGATAGCTCTCAGTATATGTATACTTAGGACTCCTCTGCCATATAGCTTGAACTATGTATATGGAAATGATGCACTACTCTGCCAAGTAGCTAGCTCTCTGTATATAGTCATGTTAGACTCATCTGCCTTGAAGCTAGTACCCTGTATATAGACATGTTGGAGTACCCTACCATGTAGGTAGCTCTCTGTATATGGATATTTTGGACTCGACTGCCATGTAGGTAGCTCTCTGTACATACATATGTTGGACTGGTCGGCCAAGTAGGGAGTTTCCTGTATATGAATATATTGGACTTATCTGACATGTAGCTATTACCCTGTATATATGGACATGTTGAACTACTCTACTATGTAGCTAGCTCTCAGTATATGGACATTTTGCATATATCTGCCATGTAGCTAGAACTCTGTATAAGGAAATTTTGCCCTACTCTGCCATGTAGCCAACTCTCTGTATATAGACAAGTTGGACTCATCTGCCTTGTAGCTAGAACTCTGTATTTGGAAATGATGCACTACCCTGCCAAGTAGCTAGCTCTCTGTATATGGATATTTTTGACTTGTCTGTCATGTAGATAGTTCTCAGTATATGACATGTTGGACTCATCTGTCATGTAGCTAATTCCCTGTATATAGACATGTTTCACTACTCTACCATGTAACTAGCTCTCTGTATATAGACAAGCTGGAATGATCAGCCATGTAGCTTGCTCTGTGAACATGGACATGTTGCAGAACTCGGCCAAGTAGCCAGGTCTCTGTATATAGATGAGTTGGACTAATCTGACTTGTAGCTAGAACTCTGTATATGTGCCAGGGGTTCTGAGTCAGGGTCCCGCCTCAACAAAGGATCACCTCGGGAAACGCGGGGTTTAACGGAAGTGAGATATCTAGTAGGCAAAAGAAAAGAGACAGAAATGACAGAGACAAGATTGATGCAAGCTGACAGGCAAGCTAGCACACCAAGCTAGCTGTGCCCCAATCTTTTATTGTCAGAAGAAGGAAATTGACACAAAAGAAAATAATAACAAAAATGTTTATTATTCACTCAAGACAGGATATGAGATCATTCATGTGATACATAACATAATGATTCACAAATTTGTCCTTAACATATTTTTAAGTACATCATGATTTACCTAATAACGTAAAATTCTTATTTCTGTAAAAAAGTTCAAGCAAGCAATTATAGATTATATATTAACTTCTAGGTCTGTGTTACCTAGGGCAGCAACTTGCGGTTTCTTAGAAGGTGTTTAACATATTTTCAAAACTTAATCACAAGTGGGTAAAGGTGAGAGGCTTTAGAGTTTTTACTAAAGACTAAGTTATATTTTCTAAAGAAACTTAAACTGCTTCTGTGTCTTTTGAAGGCAGAAAATACATGCTTCTGTTAGTGAACAAGATTTCAGATACCTAACTTCCATTGTTAAACTAATGATTCTTTTCTCCTTGCTTCTACAATTATAAGGAAGGTAAAAAACAGGTTTTGAGTTTTCTAAGAAGGTGCAGTTTCACTTTTACATACTTTTAACTCTGTTCTGGTTTCTATATCTAGATATAACAATGTTCATTACTATTATATACCCAATATATCTTCGGGGCGGAAGAGGAGCATCTGGATTAAGTTGATTATAGCCGGAGGCAGTTTGGGGGTGCATAAAATTATCACATACAGCAAGATTCCCATGAAAAACAACAAGAGCATAACAGACATACACAGGGATGTTTCCAGGGGGTAGCTACTAGTTTCAGTGTTACTATTGTACATGGACATTAACAGCTCACGTATCTGTTTAACTGAATAACTGGTTAGAAAACAATTGTTACATATTCTCTGCGTTGCTACATCCTGTTTTTCTGTACTTTTATTTCTCATAGTCTCACAAACAACTCTTGTTACTGGGGCAGTGACATTTACATGAGAGCCATTGATTAGAACGTTGTGCGTATTATTACTGAAAACAATCACTTTCCCCAAAGCTACAATTACTGGAGTTAAGAGCATAAAGAACAAGTACAGAATGCACAAGAGTATAATTAAAGAAAATTGCACAGAGGTGGCCAAACAGTGAGTTTGCCAAAGCCTATGAACCCGGGACTTCAGGGAGTTACTTCCTTGGCCCTCAGGGTCCATGGCCTGTAAGCCTGAGGAGGGCTCAAAGACTGGATTTTCGTCCACGTTATCCTTGTGCCTCAACTTCTCAGTGCTGATTACGTATGCAGAGGCCGCCAGCATATATGGAAATGGTGCACTACCCTGCCATGTAGGGTATATGTATGTGGACATTTTGGACTTGTCTGCCATGTAGCTAGCTCTCAGTATATGACAAGTTGGATTCATTTACCATGAAGCTAGTACCATATATATGGACATGTTGGACTACCCTGTCATGTAGCTAGCTCTCTTTATATAAACATGTTGGACTCATCTCCATTGTACCTAGACATCTGTATATAAACATGTTGGACAACTCTATCAAGTAGCTAGCTGTCTGTATATCAGAAAGTTGGACTCATCTTCCTTGTATCTAGAACTCTGTATATGGAAATGTTGCACTATCCATCCATGTAGGTAGCTCTCAGTATATAGACAAGTTGGACTCATCTGCCTTGTAGCTAGAACTTTGTATATGCAAATGTTGCACTACCCTGCCATATAGCTAGCTCTCTGTATATGGACATTATGGACTCGTCTGCCTTGTAGCTAGCTCTCTGTACATGAATATGTTGGACTGATCTTCCACGTAGGTATCTCTCTGTACATGTACATATTGGACTTTTCAGCCATGTAGCTAACTCTCAGTATATGGACGAGTTAGACACATCTGCCATGTAGCTAGAACTCTGTATATGGAAATGTTGCACTACCCTGCCAGGTAGCTAGCACTCTGTATATGGACCATTTTGACTCGTCTGCCATGTCGCTAGCTCTCTGTACATGTATATGCTGGACTGATCTGTCAAGAATGTAGCTCTCTGTATATGAACGTATTGGACTTGTCTGTCATGTAGCTAGCTCTCAGTATATGTACACATTGGATATATTTGCCATGTAACTAGAACTCTGTAGATGCACATGTTGCATACTCTGACATGTATCTAGCTGTCTGCATATAGACAAGTTGGACTCATCTGCCTTGTAGCTAGAACTCTCTATATGGATATGTTACACTACCCTGCCATGTAGCTATCTCTCCTTATATGGACAATTTGGACTCCTCTGAGCAAATATATGTTTTACTGATCTGCCAAGTAGATAGCTCTCTGTTTATGAATATATTGTACATGTCAGCTATGCAGCTAGCTCTCAGTATATGGACATGTTTGAGTAATCTGCCATGTAGCTAGTACCCTGTATATGGACATGTTGGACTGCTGTGCCATGAAGCTAGCTTTCAGTGTATGGACAAGATGGACACATCTGCCATGTAGTTAGAACTCTGTATATGGAAATGTTGCACTATACTGTTATGTAGTTACCTCTCTATATATGAACATATTGGATTTTCTGCCATGTAGCAAGTTCTCAGTATATGGACACACTGGACACATCTGCCAAGAAGCTAGAACTCTGTATATGTACATGTTGGACTACTTTGCCATGTAGCTAGCTCTCAGTATATGGACATGTTGGGCACTTCTGCGATGTAGCTAGCTTTCCGTATATGGACATTTTGGACTCCTCTGACATGTACTTAGTTCTCTGTGCATGGATATTTTAGACTGATCTGCCATATAAGTAGCTCTCAGTCTATGGATACATTGGACACATCTGCCATATAGCTAGAACTCTGTATATGGAAATCTTGTACTACTCTGCCATATATCTAGCTCTCAGTATATGGACATATTGGACTCATCTGCCATGTAGCTATTACACTGCATATGGAAATGTTGCCATACTCTGCCATATAGCTAGGTCTCCATATATTGACAAGTTGGACTCATATGCCTTGTAGCTAGAACTCTGTATATGGAAATGTTGCACTACCCTGCCATATAGCTACCTCTCTGTATATGGACATTTTGGACTCTTCTGCCATGTAGTTATCTCTCTGTGAATGAATATGTTAGACTGATCGACAAATAGGTAGCTCTCTTTATATGAACATATTGTACTTCTCTGCCATGTAGCTAGCTCTCTTTATATGGACGCGTGGGAAACACCTGCCATGTAGCTAGTACCCTGTATATGGACATGTTGGACTGATCTGCCATATAGCTAGATCTCTGTATATGGATATGTTGCACTACTCTGCCACCTAGCTAGCACTCTGTAAATTGACATGTTGGACTCTTCTGCCATGTAGCTAGTACCCTTTATATAGACATGATGCACTACTCTGCCATGTAGCTAGCTCTCAGTATATGGACACGTTGGTCACATCTGCCAAGTAGCTAGAACTCTGTATTTGGAAATGATGCACTACTCTTCCTTGTAGGTAGCCCACTATACATAGCCAAGATGCACTTATCTCTCTTGCAGCTAGTACCCAGGATATGGACATGTTGGGCCATTCTGCCATGTAACCAGGTATATGTATATGGTCATTTTGGACACATCTGCATTGTAGCTAGCTCTCTGTGCATGGATATGTTGTACTGATCTGCCAAATAGGTAGATCTCTGTATATGAACATATTGAACTTGACTGCCATGTAGCTAGCTCTCAGTATATGGACATGTTTGACTCATCTGCCATGTAGCTAGTAACCTGTATATGGACATGTTGCACTACTCTGCCATGTAGCAAGTCCTTTGTACATGGACATTTTGTACACATTTGCCATGTAGCTAGAACTCTGTATAAGGAAATGTTGCATTATGCTTCCGTGTAGATAGCTATCTGTATATGAACATTTTTGACTCATCTGTCATGAAGCTAGCTCTCTGTAAATGGATATGTTGGACTGATCTTCCAAATAGATAGCTCGCTTTTTATGAACATATTGGACTTGTCTGCCATGTAGCTGTCTCTCAGTATATAGACAAGTTGGACTCATCTGCCTTGTAGCTAGAACTCTATATGGAAATGTTGCAATACCCTGCCACATAGCTATCTGTATATGAACATTTTGGACTCGTCTGCCATGTAGCTAGCTCTCTGTAAATGGATATGTTGGACTGATCTTCCAAATAGATAGCTCGCTTATTATGAACATATTGGACTTGGCTGCCATGTAGCTAGCTCTCAGTATATGGACATGTTGGGCTCATCTGCCATATAGCTAGTACCCTGTATATGCACATGCTGCACTACTCTGCCATGTAGCTAGCTCTCAGTATATGGACATGTTGGACTTATCTGCCATGTAGCTAGAACTCTGTATATGGAAATGTTACACTACCCTGCCATGTAGCTAGCTCTATGTATATGGACATTTTGGACTCATATGCCATGACACTAGCTCTCTGTATATGGACATTTTGGACTCGTCTGCCATGTCGCTAGGTCTCTGTACATGGATATGTTGGACTGATCTGCTAAGTAGGTAGCTCACTGTATATGAACTTATTGGATTTCTCTGACATGTAGCAATCTCTAAGTATATGGACATGTTGGACTCATCTGCCATGTAGCTAGTACCTGTATATGGACATGTTGGTCTACTCTACAGTGTAGCTAGCTCTCAGTATATGGACACATTGGACACATCTGCCATGTAGCTAAAACTCTGTATATGGATATGTTGCACTATTCTGCCATTTAGCTAGCTATCAGAATATGGACAAATTGGACTCATCTGCCTTGTAGCTAGTACCCTGGTATTGGACATGATGGACTACTCTGCCATGTAGCTAGCTCTCAGTATATGAACCTATTGGACAAAACTGCCATGTAGCTTGAATTCTGTATATGGAATGGATGCACTACTCTGCCATGTAGTTTGCTCTCTGTATACATACATATTGCACTTGTGAGTCATGTAGCTAGCTCTCAGTATATGGACATGTTGGACTCATCTGGCATGTAGCAAGTACCCTTGTAATCTACATGTTGAACTACTCTGCCATGTAGATAGTTCTCAGTGTATGAACCTTTGGACTCATCTGCCATGTAGCTTGAACTCTGTATATGAAAATGATTCACTACTCTTCCATGTAGCTAACTCTCTGTGTATGGACAATTTGGACTCATCTGTCATATTGTTAGCTCTCTGTATATGGACATATTGGACTCATTAACCAGGTAGCTATTATTCCTTATGTGGACATGTTGCACTACTCTGAAATTTAGTTAGCTCACTGTAAATGGATATTTAGGACTCATCTGTCATGTTGGTATCTCTCTGTACATGGATATGTTGGACTGATCTGCCAAGTAGTTAGCTCTCTGTATATGAACATATTGGATTCATTTGACATGTCGCTAGCTCTCTCTATATGGACATGTTGGACTCATATGCCAGGTAGCTAGTACCCTGTATATGGAAATGTTGCACTACTCTGCCATGTAGCTAACTCTCTGTATATAGACAAGATGGACTCATCTGACTTGTAGCTAGAACTCTGTATATGCAAATGTTGCACTACTCTGCCATGTAGCTAGCTTGGTGTATATGGATATTTTGGGATAGTCTGCCATGTAGCTTGCTATCTCTTTGTACATGGATATGTTGGACTGATCTGCCAAGTAGGTAGCTCTCT
>NW_006409001.1:943465-954049 GCF_000296735.1 Chrysochloris asiatica | reverse complement strand
GGACATGTTGGACTCATCTGCCATGTAGCTAGTACACTGTATATGGACATGTTGGACTACTCTGCCATGTAGCTAGCTCTCTGTATATGGACATTTTTGACTTGTCTGCCATGTAGATAGCTTTCAGTAAATGACATGTTGGACTCATCTGTCATGTAGCTAGTTCCCTGTATATAGACATGTTTCACTACTCTGCCATGTTACTAGCTCTCTGTAAATAGACAAGCTGGAATGATCAGCCATGTAACTTATTCTGTGTACATGGACATGTTGCAGAACTAGTCCATGTAACCAGGTCTCTGTATATAGACAAGTTGGACAAATCTGCCTTGTAAGCTAGAATTCTGTATATGGAAATGTTGCACTACACTGCCATGGAGCTAGCTCCCTGTTTATGGACCTTTTGGACTTGTCTGCCACGTAGCTAGCTCTCAGTATATGACATGTTGGAGTCATCTTCCATTTAGCTAGTACCCTATATATGGATATATTGGACTACTCTCTCATGTAGTTAGCTCTCAATATATGGACAAGTTAGAGTCATCTGCCTTGTAACTAGGACTCTGTATATGGAAATGTTGCACTACCCTGCCATGTAGCTGCTCTCTGAATATAGACAAGTTGGGCTCATCTGCCTTGTAGATAGATCTCTGTATATGGAAATGTTGCACTACCCTGCCATGTAGCAAGCTCTCTCTAAATGGACATTTTTGACTTATCTCCCATGTAGCTAGCTCTAAGTATATGACAAGTTGGATTCATTTACCATGAAGCTAGTACCGCATATATGGACATGTTGGACTACCCTGCCATGTAGCTAGCTCTCTGTATATAAACATGTTGGTCTCATCCCCCTTGTGGGTAGACATCTGTATATAGATATGTTGGAGTACTCTGCCATGTAGCTAGCTGTCTGTATATAGGAAAGTTCGAATTATCTTCCTTTTAGCTAGAACTCTGTATATGCAAATGTTGCACAACCCTGCCATGTAGCCAGCTCTCTGTATATGGACATTATGGACTTGTCTGCCATGTAGCTAGCTCTCTGTACATGAATATGTTGGACAGATCTTCCACGTAGGTAGCTCTCTGTACATGTACATATTGGTTTTGTCAGCCGTGTAGCTAACTCTCAGTATATGGACACGTTGGACACATCTGCCATGTAGCTAGAACACTGTTTATGGAAATGATGCACTACCCTGCCAAGTAGCTCGCTCTCTGTATATGAAAACATTGGACTTGTCTGCCATATAGTTAGCTCTTAGTATATGGACACGATGATCTCATTAGCCAGGTAGGCAGTACTCTTTATATGGACATGTTGGAATACTCTGTCATGGAGGTAGCTTTCTGTATATGGACATTTTGGCCAGATTTGCCATGTACCTACCTCTCAGTATATAGACAAGTTGAATTCATCTGCCATGTAGTTAGAACATTGTATAAGCTAATGTTGCACTACAATGCCAAGTAGCTAGCTCTCTGTGTATGAACATGTTTGACTTGTCTGTCATGTAGCTAGCTCTCAGTATATGAACACTTTGGACTCATCTGACATGTAGCTTGAACTCTGTATATGAATATAATGCACTAAACTTCCATGTAGCTAGCTCTCTGTATTTGGACATTTTGGACTCGTATGATATTTAGTTAGCTCTCTGTGCATGGATATTTTAGACTACTCTGCCATGAAGCTAGCTCTCAGTATATGGACACGTAAGAAACATCTGGTATGTAGGTAAAACACTGTATATGGAAATGTTGCACTACTCTGCCATGTAGCTAGCCCTCTGTACATAGACAAGTTGGTCTCATCTGCCTTGTAGCTAGAACTCTGTATAAGCAAATTTTGCACTACCCTGCCATGTAGCTAGCTCTTCGTATATGGACATTTCGGACTTGTGTGCCCTGTAGCTAGCTTTCTGTACATGAATATGTTGGGCTGATCTTCCAAGTAGGTAGCTCTCTGTACATGTACATATTGGACTTGTCAGTCATGTAGCTAACTCTCTAAATATGGCCACGTTGGACACATCTGCCATGTAGCTAGAACTCTGTATATGGAAATGTTGCATTACCCAGCCATGTAGCTAGCTAGATGTATATGGACACGTTGGACACATCTGTCATGTAGCTCGAACTCTGTTTATGGAAATGTTGCACTACCCTGTCAAGTAGCTCGCTCTCTGTCTATGAACATATTGGATTTGTCTGCCATGTAGCTAACTCTCAGTATATGAACACTTTGGACTCATCTGCCATGTAGCTTGAACTCTGCATATGGATATGATGCACTACACTTCCATGTAACTAACTCCATGTATATGGACTTTTTGGACTTTTCTGACATGTAGATAATTCTCTGTGCATGGATATTTTGGACTACTCTGTCATGTAGCTAGCTCTCAATATGTGGACACGTTGGACACATGTGCCATGTAGCTAGCTCTCTGTATATGGACATTTTGGAATAGTCTGACATGTAGCTAGCTCTCTGTGCATGGAAATTTGGGAATTATCTGCCATGTAGGTAGCTCTCAGTATATAGAAAAGATGGACTCATCTGCCTTGTAGCTCAAACATTGTATATGGAAATGTTGCACTACCCTGCCATGTAGCAAGCTCTCTGTAGAAGGACATTTTGTACTCTGCCTTGAAAATAAAACTACATGGCAGATGTGTGGAATGTGTCTATACACTGAGAGCTAGAAACATGGCAGCGTAATCCAACAAGTACATATACAAGGTACTAGCTACATGGAGGATACATCCAACTTGTCTATATACTGAGAGCTACATATATGGCAGACAAGTCCAATGTGTTCATATCCTAAGAGCTACATATTTGAAGATCAGTCTATCTCATACATGTACAGCTAGCTAGCTACAAGGCAGACAAGTTCAATATGTCCATATAGAGAGAGTTAGCTCATGGTAGGGTAGTGCAAAAATATTTCATATACAGAGTTCTAGCTACAAGGCAGATGATTCCAACTTGTCTATATACAGAGAGCTAGCTACATGGCAGGAAAATAAACATTTCCATATACAGAGTTCTAACTACAAGACAGATGAGTCTAACTTGTCTATATACTAAGAGCTAGCTACCTGGCAGGGTAGTGCAACATTTCCATATACAGAGTTCTAGCTACAAGGCAGATGAGTCCAAAATGTCTATATACAGAGAACTAGCTACATGGCAGGGTAGGGCACCATTTCCATATACAGTGTTCTAGCTACATGGCAGATGTATCCAACGTGTCCATATACTGAGAGCTAGCTACTGGAAGAGAAGTCTAATATGTTCATATACTGAGAGCTACCTACTTGGCAGATCAGTCCAACATATCCATGTACAGAGAGCTAGTAACATGGCACACGAGTCCAAAATGTCCATATACATAGAGCTAGGTATCTGGTAGCGTAGTGCAATGTTTCCATATAAAGTGTTCTAGCTGCAAGGCAGAGAAGTCCATATTGTCTATATACAGAGAGCTAGCTCCTTTGCAGATTTGTGCAACATTTCCATATATAAGGTACAAGATATATGGCAGATGAGTCTAACATGTCCATATACCGCAATATAGCTACATGGCAGGGCAGTGCAACATTTCCATATACAGAGTTCTAGCTACAAGCAGATGAGTCCAAGTTGTCCATATACATAGAGCTAGTTACATGGCATAGTAGTGCAAATTTTCCATATGCAGAATTCTAGCTACATGTCAGATGTGTCCAACCTGTCCATATACTGGTAGCTAGCTACATCCAGAGTAGTCCAACATGTCCATATACAGGGTACCCACTACATGACAGATTAGTCAAACATGTCTATATACTGATAGCTAGCTACAAGGCAGACAAGTCTAATATGTTCTTATACAAAGGACTACCTATATGGTAGATCAGCTCAACATATCCATGTACAGAGATTGAGTTACATGGCAGATGAGTCCAAAATGTCCATATACAGAGAGCTAGCTACATTGCAGAGATGTGCAACATTTCCATATACATAGTTCAAACTACAAGCCAGATGCGTCCAACTTGTCTATGTACAGAGAGTTAGCTACATGGCAGAATAGTACAACATTTAGATATACAGAGTTCTAGCTACATGGCAAATGTGTCCAACGTGTTCATATACTGAGAGCTAGCTATATGACAGAGTAGTGAAACATGCCCATATAAAAGGTACTACCTACATGGCAGATGGGTCCAACATGTCCATATACTGAGAGCTAGTTACATTGCAGACAAGTCCATATGTTCATATACAGAGAGCTAGCTACATGGTAGGGTAGTGCAACATTTCCATACACAGAGTTCTAGCTTCAAGGCAAATGATTCCAACTTGACTATCTACTGAGAGCTAGCTACATGGCAGTCAAGTCTAATATGATCATATACAGAGAGCTACCTACTTTATAGTACAGTCCAACATATCATGTACAGAGAGCTTGCTACATGGCAGACGACTTCAATATATTCATGTATAGAGAGCTACCAACTTGAAAGATCAGTCCAACATATCCATGTAGAGAGAGCTAGCAACATGGAAGATGTGTCCAAAATGTCCATACACTGAGATATAACTACATGGAAGATCAATCCAAAATACTCATATACAAAGAGCTAGCTACATGGCAAACAAGTCCAATATGTTCATATACAGAAAGCTAGTTACATGGCAGGGTAGTGCAACATTTCAATATACAGTTTTCTAGCTACAAGGCAGATAATTCAAACTTGTCAATATACTAAGAGTTAGCTACATGGCAGAGTAGTCCAATATGTCCATATACAGGGTACTAGCTACATGGCAGATTAGTCCAACATGTCAATGTAATGAGACCTAGTTACATCCAGACAATTCCAAAATGTTTATATCCAGAGAGCAACCTACTAAGCAGATCAGTCCAACTTATCCATGAATAGAGAGCTAGCTACATGGCAGATGAGTCCAAAATGTCCATATACAGAGAGCTAGCTGCATGGCAGGGTAGTGCAAAATTTCCATATAAAGAGTTCTAACTACAAGGCATATGAGTCCAACTTATCTATATACAGATAGCTAGTTACATGCCGGGGTAGTGCAATATATCCATATACAGAGTTCTAGCTACAAGGCAGATGAGTCCAACTTGTTTACATGGCAACATTTCCATACACAGAGAGCTACCTACATGGCAGAGTAGTCCAACATGTCCATTTATAGGGTACTAGCTACATGGCAGATGAGTCAAAAATGTCTTGATACATGACAAACAAGTCCAACTTGACTATATAGCGAAAACTAGCTAAATGCTTACGAGTCCAATATGTCCATGTACAGAGAACTGTCTACATGGCAGGGCAGTGCAACATTTTCATATACAGAGTTCAAGTTAAAAGCAGATGAGTCCAACTTGTATATATATAGATAGTTAACTTCATGGCAGAGTAGTGCATCCTTTCCATATGCAGAGTTCTAGCTACAAGGCTGATATGTCCAACTTGTCCATATTCTGGGAGTTAGCTACATCCAGGGTAGTCCAACATGTCCATATACTGGGTACCAGCTACATGGCATATTAATCCAGCATGTCCATATATTTAGAGCTAGCTACATGGCAGGGTAGTGCAACGTTTTCATATACAGAGTTCTAGGTAAAAGGCAGATGATCCCAACTTGACTATATACTGAGAGCTAGCTACATGGCATAGTATTCTAATATGTCCATATACATGGTACCAGCTACATGGCAGATGAGCCCAACATTTCGATATACTGAGAGCTAGCTACACGACAGACAAGTCTAATATGTTAATATACAGAAAGTTACCTACTTTGTAGAAAAGCCAACATATACAGGTACATAGAGCTATCTACATGGCAGACAAATCCAATATGTTCATGTACAAAAAGGTTCCATCTTGGCAGATCAGTCCAAAATATCCATGTACAGAGAGCTAGCTACGTGGCAGGCGAGTCCAAAATATCCATATACTGAGATCTACCTACATGGCAGGTTAGTCCAAAATACCCATATACAAAGAGCTAGTTACATGGCAGACTTGTCCAATATGTTCATATACAGAGAGCTAGCTACATGGAAGGGTAGTGCAACATTTCCATATACAGATTTCTAGCTACAAGGAAGATGAGTCCAACTTTTCTATATACGGAGAGCCACCTACATGGAAGACAAATCCAATATGTTCATATACAGACAGATACCTACTTGGCAGATCAATCCAAAATATCCATGTACAGAGAGCTACCTATATGACAGATGAGTCCAAAATGTCCATATACAGAGAGCTAGTTAAATGGCAGGGTAGTGCAAGATTTCCATATACAGAGTTCTAGCTACAAGGCAGATGAGTTCAACTTATCTATATACTGAGAGCTAGCTACTTGGCAGATTAGTCCAACATGTCCATATACTGAGAACTAGCTACATGACAAACAAGTCCAATATGTACATATACAGAAAGCTAGCTACATGGCATTGTAGTACAACATTTCCATATTCAGAGTTCTAGCTACAAGGCAGATGAGTCCAACTTGTGTATATAATGAGAGCTAGCTATATGGGAGACAAGTCCAATATGTTCATATACAGAGAGCTAACTACTTGGTAGATCAGTCCAACATATCCATGTACAGAGAGCTAGCTACATGTAGACGAGTCTAATATGTTCAAATACCGGAAACTACCAACATGGCAGTTCAGTCCAGCATATCCATGTACAGAGAGTTAGCTAGATGACAGACGAATCCAAAATGTCCATATATAGAGAGCTTGCTACATGGCAGGGTAGTGCAGCATTTCAATATACAGAGTTCCAGCTAAAAGGCAGATGAGTCCATCTTGTCTATATACTGAGAGCCAGCTACGTGGCAGACAAGTCCAATATGTTCATGTACTGAGAGCTATCAACATGGCAGATCAGTCCAATATATCCATATACACAGAGCTAGCTACATGGCAAACTATCAATGGACAATGAGCTAGCTACATGATAGACGAGTCCAAAATATCCATATACAGAGATCTAGCTACCTGGCAGGATAGAGCAACATTTTCATATACAGAGTTTTAGCTACAAAACAGATGAGTCCATCTTGTTTGTGTACAGACAACTAGCTACATCGTAGAGTAGTGCAATATTTCCATATACAGGGTATTAGCTACAGGGCAGATGAATGCAACATGTCCAAATACTGAGAGCTAGCTACATGTCAGAAAAGTCCAATATGTTCATATGCAGAACGCTAGTTAAATGCAGTGCAATGCAAAATTTCCAAATACAGAATTCTAGCTACAAGACAGATGAGTCCAACTTGTCTATATACAGAGAACTAGCTACATGGCAAAGGCAACATTTCCATATACCGAGTTCTAGATACAAGTCAGATGAAATAAACTTGTCTATATACAGAGAGCTAGCTACATGGTAGAGTAGTGCAACATGCCCATAAACAGAGATCTAGTACAAGACAGATGAGTCCAACTTGTCTACATACAGAGAGCTAGCTACATGGCAGTGTAGTGCAACATTTCCATATAGAGAGTTCTAGCTACAAGGCAGATGAGTCAAACTTGTGTATATACAGAGGGCTAGCTACATAGCAGGGTAGTGCAACATTTCCATATACAGAGTTCTAGCTATATGGCAGATGAGTCCAACAGGTCCATATACTGAGAGCTAGCTACATGGCAAACAAGTCAAATGTGTTCATATACAGAGAGCTAGCTACATGGCAGGGTATTGCAACATTTCCATACACATAGTTCTAGCTACAAGACATATGAGTCCAAATTGTCTATACACAGATAGCTAGTAACATGGCAGATGTATCCAAAGTGCCCGTATACTGAGAGCTAACTACATGGCAGATCAGCCCTTAATATCCATGTACAGAGAGCTAACTACATTTCAGACTAGTCCAAATGTCCATATACAGATTTTTAGCTACATGGCCGATGTGTCCAACGTGTCCATATACTGAGGTCTACCTACATGGCAGATCAGTCCAACATGTCCATATAGAGGGTAGTAACTGCATGGCAGATAACTCCAAATTGTCCATATAAAGAGATATAGCTACATTGCAGAGTAGTGCATCATTACCATCTACAGAGTTCAAGCTACATGCCAGATGAGTCCAATGTGTTCATATACTTAGAGCTAGCTACATGGCAGGGTAGTCCAATCTGTCCATATTCAGAGTACTAGAAACATGGCAGATGAGTCCAGCATGTCCATATACTGAGAGCTAGTCACATGGCAGACAAGTCCAATATGTTCATATACAGAGAGCTACCTACTTGGCACATCAGTCCAACATATCCATGTACAGAGAGCTAGCTACATGGGAGACGAGATCCAAATGTCCATATACAGAGACCTAGCTACATGGCAGTGTAGTGCAACATTTCCATATACAGAGTTCTACTTACTAGGTAGATGGGTCCAACTTGTCCATATACAGAGAGCTAGCTACATGGCAGGGAAGTGTAACATGGTAGATGAGTCCAACATGTCCATATATTGATTGCTAGCTACATGGCATACAACTCCAATATGTTCATATGCTGGGAGCTATCTGCTTGGCAGATCAGACCTACATATTCATGTACAGAGAGCTAGCTACATGGCAGACGAGTCCCAAATGTCCATATTCAGAGAGCTAACTACACGGCAGAGTAGTGTAACTTTTCCATATACAGAGTACTAGCTAAAAAGCAGATGAGTCCAACTTGTCTGCATAGGGAGAGGTAGCTACATCGCAGTGTAGAGCAACATTTACATCTTCAGTGTTCTAGCTACAAGACAGATGAGTCCAACTTGTCTATATATACAGAGGTAGCTATATGGCATGGTAGTTCAACATTTACTTTACAGACTTCTAGCTACAAGGCAGATGAGTCCCACTTGTCTATATACAGAGAGCTAGTTACATGACAGAGTCATGCAAAATGTCCATATACAGGGTATTAGATTAGCTACATGGCAGATGAGATCAACATTTCCATATACTGAGAGCTAGCTACATGGCAGATGTGTCCAACGTGTTCATATACTGAAGAGCTAGTTACATGGCAGAGTAGTCCAACATGTCCATATACAGGGTACTAGCTACATGGCAGATGAGTCCAATATATCCATATACTGAGAGTTAACTACATGATAAATGAGTGCAACATGTGTATACATAGAGGAAAAGCTCCCTGTCTAAATAGTCCATCATGTCCATATATAACATGCCCATGGCAGTCAAGCCCAATATGTTCATAAACAGAGAACTAACTACATGGCAGTGAAGTGCAACATTTCCATATACAGAGTTCTAGCTACAAGGC
This sequence comes from Chrysochloris asiatica, assembly GCF_000296735.1. Lineage (NCBI taxonomy): Eukaryota > Metazoa > Chordata > Mammalia > Afrosoricida > Chrysochloridae > Chrysochloris > Chrysochloris asiatica. The sequence goes on along the minus strand of NW_006409001.1, from coordinate 944,693 downwards.
AGATGAGTCCAACTTGTCTATACACAGAGAGCTAGTTACATGTCAGTGTAGTACAACATTTCCATATATAGAGTTATAGCTAAATGGTAGATGTGTCCAACTTGTCGTTAAAATAGTAGCTAACTACACGGCAGACAAGTCCAATATGTTCATATCAGTGTGCTAGCTACATGGCAGTGTAGTGCAACATTTCTGTATACAGGTTTTAGCTACATGGCAGATGTGTTTAATGTGCCCACATACTGAGAGCTAGCTACATGGCAAGCAAATCCAATATGTTCATATACAGAGAGATAGCTTCATGGCAGGGTAGTGCAGCATTTCCATATACAGAGTTCCAGCTACATGGCAGATGTGTCCAACATGTTCATATACAGGGTACTTGCTACATGGCAGATGAGTCCAGTATGTCCATATACTGAGAGTTAACTACATGGCGAATGAGTCCAACATGTGTATTTATAGAGGACTATATCCCTGGCTAATGAGTCCAACAAGACCTTATATTGAGAGCTAGTTACATGGCAGACAAGTCAAATATGTTCATATACAAAGAGCTACCTCTTTGGCAGATAAGTTCAACATATCCATGTACAGAGAGCTAGTTACATGGAAGATGAGTCCAAAATGTCCATAAACAAAGCTAGCTACATGGCATATGTATCCAACATATCCATATACTGAGAGCTAACTACATGTCACACAAGTCCAATATGTTCATATACAGAGAGCTAGCTACATGACAGCATAAGTGCAGCATTTCCATATACAGTGTTCTAGCTACAAGGCAGATGAGTCCAACTTGTCAATATAAAGAGAACTGGCTACACGGCATACAAGTCCCCAAAGTCCATATACAGAGAGAAAGCTACATGGCAGGCAAGTTATAAATTTCCATATTCAGATTTCTAGCTACAAGGCAGATGAATTCAACTTGTCTATATATAGAGAGCTAGCTACATGGCAGAGTAGTGCAACATTTCCATATACAGAATTATAGCTACATTACAGATGTGTCCAATGTGTCCATATACTTAGAGCTACCTACGTGGCAGAGTAGTCCAACATGGTCATATACAGGGTCCTAGCTACATGGCAGATGAGTCCAACATGTCCATATATGGAGAGCTAGCTACTTGGCAGACAAGTCCAATATGTTCATATACAGAGAGCTACATACTTGGAAGATCAGTCCAACATATCCATGTACAGAGAGCTAGCTACATGG
>NW_006409001.1:941155-943365 GCF_000296735.1 Chrysochloris asiatica | reverse complement strand
CAGAGAGCTACATACTTGGAAGATCAGTCCAACATATCCATGTACAGAGAGCTAGCTACATGGCAGACAAGTCCAAATGTCCCTATATAGAAAGCTAGCTACATGGCAGAGTAGTGTAATATTTCCATATACAGAGTTCTAGTTACAAGCCAGATAAGCCCAAAATGTCCCTATACAGAGAGCTAACTACATGGAAAGGAAGTTCAACATTTCCATATACAGAGTTCTAGCTACAAGGCAGATAAGTCCAACTTGTTCATATACTGAGAGCTAGTTTCATGGCAGAGTATTCCAACATGTCCATATAGAGAGTTCAAGCTACATGGCACATGAGTCCAACTTGATTATATAGATAGAGCTAGCTATATGGCTGAGTAGTGCAACATTTCCATATACAGAGTTCTAGCTACATTGCAGATGTGTCTAATGTATCTATATACTGAGAGCTACCTACATGGCAGAGTAGTCCAACATGTCCATATACAATGTACTACCTACATGGCAGATGAGACCAATATGTCCATATATTGATAGCTACCTACTTGGCAGTAGCAGACAAGTCGAATATGTTAATATACAGAGAGCTACCTACTTGGCAGATCAGTCCAACATATCCAAGTAAAGAGAGCTAGTGTCATGGCATACGAGTCCCAAAAGTCCATATACAGAAAGCTAGCTTCATGGCAGGGTAGTGCAACATTTCCATATACAGATTTCTACCTGCAAGGAAAATGAGTCCAACTTTCTATATACAAAGAGCTAGCTACATGGCAGGGAAGTTCAACATTTCCGTATTCAAAGTTCAAGCTACAAGGCAGATGAGTCCAACTTGTCTATATACAGAAAGCTAGCTTCATGGCCGTGGAGTGCAACATATTCATATACAGGGTACTATATACATGGCAGATGAGTCCAACATGTCCATTTATTGAGAGCTAGCTACAAGGCAGACAAGTCCATTATGTTCATACACAGAGAGCTACATACATGGCAGATCAGTCCAACAAATCCATATACAGAGACGTAGCTATTTGGCACACAGGTCCCAAATGTCCATATACAGAGAGCCAGCGGCATGGCAGGGAAGTGCAACATTTCCAGATACAGAGTTCTAGTTACAAGGCAGATGAGTCCAACTTGTCTAAATACTAAGAGCTAGCTACATAGCAGAGTAGTGCAACATGTCCTTATACAGGGTACTAGCTACATGACAAGATAGTCTAACATGTAAGACAAATCCATTATGATCATATATAGAGAGCTAGATACATGGCAGGTAGTACAACATTTCCATATACAGAGTTCTAGCTACAAGCCAGATGTATCTAACATGTTCATATACTGATAGCTAGCTTCATGGCAGACAAGTCCAAAATGCTCATATACAGAGAGCTAGCTATTTCCATATACAGAGTACTAGGTATGTGGCAGATAAGTCCAACATTTCCATTTACTGAGAGCTAGCTCTATGGAAGACAAGTCCAAAATGTTCATAGACAGAGAGCTAGTTACATGGCAGCTTAGTGCAATATTTCCATATACAGATTTCTAGCTTCATGGCAGGTGTGTAAAATGTGTACGTATATTGAGAGCTATCAACATGGCAGAGTAGTCCAACATGTCCATATACAGGTTACTAGATACATGGCAGATGAGAGCAACATGTCCATATACTGAGATTAAGCTTCTTGGCAGACATCTCCAATATGATCATATACAGGGAGCTACCTACTTGAAAGATAAATCCAACATATCCATGTACAGAGAACTAACTACATGGCATACTAGTCCCAATTGTCCATATACAGTAAGCCAGCTACATGGCAGGTTAGTGCAAAATTTCCATATGCATAGTTCTAGCTACAAGGTAGATAATTCCAATTTGTCTATATACAGAGAGCTAGCTACATCGAAGTGTAGTACATCATTTACATACACAGAGTTCTAGTTACAAGGCAAATGAGTCCAACTTGTCTATATACAGAGAGTTAGCTACATGGAAGTGTAGTGTAACATTTCCATATACAGAATTCTAGCTACAAGGCAGATGAGTCCAAATTGTCCATATACTGAGAGCTAGTTTCATGGCAGAGTAGTTCAACATGTCCATATACAGTGTACTAGATACATGGCAGATGAGTCCAACATGTCCATATACTGAGAGCTAGCCACATGGCAGACAATTCCAATATGTTCATATACAGAGAGCT
>NW_006409001.1:933859-940285 GCF_000296735.1 Chrysochloris asiatica | reverse complement strand
ATGTCCATATACAGGATACTAGCTACATGGAAGATGAGTCAAACATATCCATATACTGAAAGCTAGCTACATAGCAGACAAGTCCAATATGTTCTTATACAGAGAGCTTGTTTTTTGGCAGATCAGTTGACCATATCCATGTACAGAGTGCTAGTTATATTTCAGAAGAGATCCAAATGTCCATACACAGAAAGTTAGCTATGTGGCAGAATAGTGTAAAATTTCCAAATACAGATTTCTAACTACAAGGCAGATGAGTCCAACTTGTCTATGTACAGAGATCTAGATACATGGCAGCGTAGCGCAACATTTCCATATACAGAATTCTAGCTTCAAGGAAGATGAGTCCAACTTGTCTATATTTAGAGAACAAGCTTCATGGCCTGGTAGTGCAACATTACCATAAACAGAGTTCTAGCCACAAGGTAGATGAGTCCAACTTGTCTATATACTGGGAGCTACCTACATGGGAGAGTAGTGCATCATGTCCATATAGAGAATTCAAGCTACATGACAGATAAGTCCAAATTGTTTATATACAGAGAGCTAGCCACATGGCAGAGTAGTGTAACATTTCCATATACACAGTTCTAGCTACATTGCAGATGTGTGCAATATGTCCATATACTGAGAACTACCTACATGGCACAGTAGTCAAACAGGTCCATTTACAGGGTACTAGCTCCATGGCAGATGAATCCAACATGTCCATATACTGAGAGCTAGCTACTTTGCAGACTATTCCTCTATGTTCATATACAGAGATCTACATACCTGGCAGATCAGTCCAACATATCCATGTATAGAGAGCTAGCTACATGGCAGATGAGTCTCAAGTGTCCATATACAGAAAGCTACCTACATGACAGGGTAGTGCAAAATTTCCATATACAGAGTTCTAGTTACAAGGCAGATAAGCTCAACTTGTCTATCTACAGAGAGCTAGCTACATGACAGGGAGGTGCAACATTTCCATATACAGAGTTCTAGCTACAAGGAAGATGAGTCCAACTTGTCTATATACTAGGAGTTAGTTACATGTCATACGAGTCCAAAATGTCCATATACAGAGAAATAGCTACATGGCAGGGTAGTGCAACATTTCCATATACAGAGTTCAAGCTACAAGGCTGATGAGTCCAACTTGTCTATATACAGAGAGCTAGCTACATGGCTGAGGAGTACAACATGTCTATAAACAGGGTACTAGCTACATGGCAGATGAGTCCAACATGTCCAAATACGGAGAGCTAGCTACATGGCAGACAAGTCCAATATGTTCATACACAGAGAGCTACCTGCTTGACAGATCAGTCCAACATATCCATGTACAGAGACGTAGCTATTTTTCAGATATGTCATAAATGTCCATATACAGAGAGCTAGCTATATGGCAGAGTAGTGCAACATTTCCATATACAGAGTTTTTGTTACAAGGCAGATGAGTCCAGCTTGTCTATAGACAAAGAGCTAGCTACATGGCAGCGAAGTACAACATTTCTGTATACAGAGTTCTAGCTACACGGCAGATGACTCCAACTTGTCTATATAATGAGAGTTAGCTACATGGCAAAGTAGTGCAACATGTCCATATACAGGGTAGTAGCTAAATGACAAGACAGTCTACCATGTCCATATACTGAGAGCTTGCGACATGGTAGACAAATTCATTATGTTCATTTAGAGAGAGCTAGTTACATGGCAGGGTAGTACAAAATTTCCATATACAGAGTTCTAGCTACAAGGTAGATGAGTCCAACTTAACATGTATACAAAGAGCTAGATACATGAAAAGGTATTGCAACATTTCCATATACAGTGTTCTTTCCACAAGGCATATGAATCCAACTTATCTTTTTACAGAGAGCTAGCTACATGGCAGGGTAGTGCAATATTTCCATATTCAGAGTTCTAGCTACAAGGCAGATGAGTCCAACTTCTTCATATACTGAGAGCTAGCATCATGGCAGAGTAGTCCAACATGTCGACATACAGGTTACTAGCTATATGGCAAGTGAATCAAACATGTCCATATACTGAGAGCTAGCTCCATGGAAGACAAGTCCGATATGTTCATATACAGATAGATAACTTCTTGGCAGTTCAGTCCAAAATATCCATGTACAGAGTGCTAGCTACATGACAGATGAGACCCAAATGTCCATACGCAGCGAGCTACCTACGTGTCAGGGTAGTGCAACATTTCCATATACGGAGTTCTTGGTACAAGGCAGTTGAGTCCAACTTGTCCATATACAGAGAGCTAGCTACATGGCAGCATACAGCTATATTTCCATATACAGAGTTCTAGCTACAAGGAAGATGAGTCCAACTTGTCTATATATAGAGAGCTAGCAACATGGCCCTGTAGTGCCACATTTCCATATACAGAGTTCTAGCTACAAGGCAGATGATTCCAACTTGTCTATATACTAGGATCTAATTATAGGTCAGACGAGTCCAAAATATCCATATACAGAGAACTAACTACATGGCAGATAACTCCAACATATGCATATATTGAGAGCTAGCTACATGTCAGACAAGTCTAAAATGTTGATATACAGAGAGCTAGCTACATGGCAGAGTAGTCCAACATTTCCATATACAGAGTTCTAGCTATTTGGCAGATGTGTCCAACATGTCCATATACTGAGATTTAGCTACATGGCCAACAAGTCCAATATGTTCATATACAGAGAGTTAGCTACATGGCAGTGTAGTGTACCATTTTCATATATAAAGTTCTAGCTACATGGCAGATATGTCCAATGTGTCCATATACTGAGAGCTATCTACATGGAAGAGTAGTCCAACATGTGCATATACAGGGTACCGGCTACATGGCAGATGAGTCCACCATTTCCATATACTGAGAGCTACCTACATGGCATACAATTCCAATATGTTCATATACAGAGTGTTAGCTACATGACAGGGTATTGCACCATTTCCATATATAAAGTTCTAGCTACATGGCAGATATGGCCAAGGTGTCCATATACCTAGAGCTATCTACATGTCAGACAAGTCTAAAATGTTCATATACAGATAGCTAGCTACATGGCAGTGTAGTGCAGCATTTCCATATACAGAATTGTAGCTACTTGGCAGATGTTTCAAACATGTCCATATACTGAGAGCTAGCTACATGGAAGAGTAGTCCAACATGTGCATAATCAGGGTACCGGCTACATGGCAGATGAGTCCACCATTTCCCTATACTGAGTGCTACCTACATGGCAGAAAATTCCAGTATGTTCATATACAGAGAGCTAGCTACATGACAGGGTAGTCCACCATTTCCATATACAGAGTTCTAGCTACATGGCAGATATGGCCAATGTGTCCATATACTGAGAGCTAGCTACATGGAAGAGTAGTCCAACATGTCCATATACAGAGTACTGGATACATGACAGATGAGTCCAACATGTCCATATACTGAGAGCTAGCTACATGTCACACAAGTCTAAAATGTTCATATACAGATAGCTAGCTACATGGCAGTGTAGTGCAATATTTCCATATACAGAGTTGTAGCTACTTGGCAGATATTTCCAACATGTCCATATACTGAGAAATAGCTACATGGAAGAGTAATCCAACATGTGCATATACAGGGTACCGGCTACATGGCAGATGAGTCCATCATTTCCATATACTGAGAGCTAACTACATGGCAGACAATTCCAATATGTTCATATGCAGAGAGCTAGCTACATGACAGGGTATTGCACCATTTCCATATACAGAGTTCTAGCTACATGGCAAATGTGTCCAATGTTTCCATATACTGAGAGCTAGCTACACGGAAGAGTAGTCCAAAATGTCCATACACAGAGTACTGGATAAATGACAGATAAGTCCAACATGTCCATATACTGAGAGCTAGCTACATGGCAGGGTAGTGCAACATTTCCATATACAGAGTTCGATTTACAAGGCAGATGAGTCCAACTTGTCTATATATGAGAGAGCTAGCTCTATGGCAGGGAAGTACAACATTTGCAAATACAGAGTTCAAGCTACAATGCAGATGAGTTCAATTTGTCTATATACTGAGGTTGTTGTTGTTTGCAAACACAACACAAATATATACTGAGAGCTAGTTATAAGTCAGGGGTGTCCAGAAAGTCCATATACAGAGAGCTAGCTAAATGGAAGGGTAGTGCAACATTTCCATATACAGCGTTTTAGCTACAAGGCAGATGAGTCCAACATGTCTATATACATAGAGCTAGCTACATGGCAGAGATGTGCAACATTTCCATATACAGAGTTCATGCTACAAGGCCGATGAATCCAACTTGTATATATACAGAGAGCTTGCTACATGTCAAAGTAGTGCAACATTTCCATATACAAGGTACTAGTTACATGGCAGATGAGTCCAACATGTCCATATATAGAGAGCTAGCTACATGGAAGTGAAGTGCAACATTTCCATACACAGAGTTCTAGCTACAAGGCAGATGAATCCAACTTGTCTATACACAGAGAGTTAGCTACATGGAATGATAGTGCAACATTTCCATATACAGAGTTCCAGCTACAAAGCAGCTGAGTCCAACTTGCCAATATACTGAGAGCTAGCTTCATAGCAGAGTAATCCAACATGTTCATATACAGGGTACTAGATCTATGGCCGATGAGTCCAACATGTCCATATACTGAGAGCTAGCTTCATGGGAGAAAACTCCAATATGTTCATATGCAGAGAGCTACCTACTTGGCAGATCAGACCAACATATCCATGTACAGAGAGCTAGCTACATGGCAGACGAGTACAAATGTCCACATTCATAGAGATAGGTACATGGCAGTGTAGAGCAACATTTCCATATACAGAGTTCTAGCTATAAGGCAGATGAGTCCAACTTTTCTGTATACAGACAGCTGGCTACATAGCCCTGCAGAACAACATTTCCATATACAGAGTTCCAGCTACAAGGCAGATGGGTCCAACTTGTCTATATGTAGAGAGCTAGCTTCATGGCAGAGTAGTGCAACATTTCCATATACAGAGTTCTAGCTACAAGGCAGATGAGTCAAATTTGTCTAAATGCTGAGAGCTAAAGACAAGGGAGAGTAGTGCATAATTTCCAAATACACAGTTCAAGCTACATGGCAGATGAGTCCAACTTGTCTATATACATTGAGCTAGTTACATGGCAAAGGAGCTCTGGTAGCGTAGTGGTTACGAATCGGGCTGCGAACCTTAAGGTCAGTGGTTTGAAACTACCAGCTGCTCCATGGGAGAAAGATGAGGCTTTCTACTGCTGTAAAGATTTACACCCTCGGAAACCCTGTACAGGGTCTCTATGGGTCGGAACCGACTCGATGGCACTTAACAAAAACAACAACAGTTACATGGCAGAGTAGAGAAACATGTAATTATCGGGTACTAGCTACATGGCAGATGAATCCAACATGTCCATATACTGAGAGCTAGCTACGTGGCAGACATGTTGAAAATGTTCATATACAGAGAACTAGCTTCATGGCAGGGTAGTGCAACATTTCCATATACAGGGTTCTGGCTACTTGGCAGATGTGTCCAATGTGTCCATGTACTGAGAGCTAGCTACATTGCAGAGTAGTCCATCATGTCCATATCCAGGGTACTAGCTACATGGCAGATGAGTCCAACATGTCCATATACTGAGAGCTAGCTACATGGCAGACATGTTTAAAATGTTAATATAGAGAGATAGCTACATGGCAGGGTAGTGCAACATTTCCATATACAGGGTTCTAGCTACTTGGCAGATGTGTTCAATGTGTCCATATACTGAGAGCTATCTACATGGCAGAGTAGTACAACATGTCCATATACAGGGTCCTAGATACATGGTAGATGAGTCAAATATGTCCACAACTCCAATATGTTCAAATAGAGGAAGCTACCTATTTAGCAGATCAGTCCAACATATCCATGTATAGAAAGATAACTACATGGCAGATGAATCCCACATGTCCAGATGCAGACAGCTAGCTACATGGAAGTCTAGAGGAAATTTTCAATATACAAAGTTCTAGCTACAAGGTAGATGATTCCAAGTGGTCTATATACTGAGAGCTCGCTACATGGCAGGGTAGTACAACATTTCCATATACAGTGTTCTAGCTACCAGGCAGGTGAGTCCAACTTGTCTATATACAGAGAGCTAGCTCCATGGCAGGGTGGTGCAACATTTCCATATATGGAGTTCTAGCTGCAAGGCAGAAGAATCCAACTGGTCCATATAATGAGAGCTAGCTTCATGGCAGAGTAGTCCAACATGTCCATATACAGGGTACAAGGTACATGGCATATGAGTACAGCATGCTCATATACTGAGAGCCAGGTACATGGCAGACAAATCCAATATGTTCATATACAAAGAGCTAGCTACATGGAAGGGTAGTACAACATTTCCATAT